>NW_015164778.1:33210-34300 GCF_001447785.1 Gekko japonicus
GGGAAAGTACAAATCATAGTTCGCATCATGATATAGATGTAATGGCGAACAGTGCTTTGCCTTGGAAAGTGGAAATCACTAGTTGTCTGGCCCTGTGGGATAGAACAAGATTGTGCACAGAAGCCATAAGGTTGAAGATCCCCTCCGCCAGTGCATACACAAACCATGGTTTTCCCTTGCATGTGAAACAAGCCAGTAAGTCAGTGTATAGTGATTGCTACACTGAAGCTTGCGAGAGTCTGACAATAGTTACTTCACTGAAAGGTGGTCAGCGTTCATCATTGTTCTTGAATGATATAGTTAATTATACTTTAATTAAATGCTCTTTTCCCTCACTGGTCTGTTCTTAGGATTCCATTTTGGGTCTTCTGTGGTTTGTTCATGCATGAAACACTTCACAAGATTCTTTTTAAAAAATATAGGTTTCTTTGTTGTTTTTTGTTTTATTTCTTTATTTACAGGGGAACATGGGGTTGGGCTTCCAGGGAGAGAAAGGAGAAAAAGTAAGTTCCATTTATTTACTTTTCCTTTGTGCCAATGTATAAAATATCTAGACATATGTCAAGAAAAACACCCAGTGATGTCCATTGGTCAAAGACTAAGGCTCTGACTTGGGAGAACCAGATTTAGATCCCTTCTAAAGGTGGGACATATAGCATGGGTTCGCCTCAGTGGCAGAGCACACACTTCACATGCCAAAAGTCTCAGGTTCAGCCCTCAGGGAGTAGAGCTAGGAAGGACTTTGGTCTTCGACCCCCTGTGAGCTACGGTTAACCAAAGTAGGTAATACTGGGCTAGAGCAGGGAAGCCTGGGCTGCCGTCACACAAACACTGAATAATCCACTTTCAATCCACTTTCAGTGCACTTTCCAACTGGATTTTACTGTGGGTGATTTCCCACAAGCGCTGCTACACGCTCACTCCTCCCTTTTGCCCCGACGGGACGTGTCAATTTCACACAAGCTGCTGCGCGGCCGCATTTTGCCCCGCAGCTTCATGCAGTTTCCCCCGCGTCTACTCAATCCTCAAAAAACAGGATTGAGTAGACGCGGGGAAAATCGCACGAAGCTGCGGGGCAAAATGCGGCCGC
>NW_015164778.1:35266-45555 GCF_001447785.1 Gekko japonicus
CTGTCAACAGAGTGTTAACCAGAAAGTGTTTATTATTCTCTTACTGCCACAGTAGCTAACCCCGGTCTGTTTCTTATTAGAGCCAGCGGTGGTGCGGTGCACAGAGGTTGCTCTGCAGGCTTCGACTCTCTTGTGGGTTTACCGTCTGGCCTTGATCAGATTGTTGATTGACAGCCTCAGTGCTCCATCTGTCGAGTGGGCGGGGCTGTGGGGCTCCATATACCTCACTGCGGCTCCCCATTACCAGCAGGAGCAGGATGGAATCGTTGAAGTAAAGAATCCATCAGATGATCGGTAGTATGCGTTTTCGATGCAGCAGCAGGCCATGGCGAACCACCGCTGTTCGTCTCTTGACTTGAAAGCCCTACAGGGTCGGCATAAGGCAGCTGCAGTTTGATGGCACTGTCCACTGCCCTGCATTTTAGTTTTGAAAAGTATGCATACGGAGAGTGATTAGCAGCTGCAGTTTGATGGCACTTTCCGCTGCCCTGCATTTTAGTTTGCGGAATGGTTACTTGATTAACCATGTCGCCCTAAGCAAACGCATGCCCTTCTAAGCCCGTTGACTTCAGTGAACTTGAAAGGGCGTAGCTCTGCCTGCAGTGAGACTGAAAATCTGCATATGTTTGCATAGGGGGGAACCCAAGCAAGCTTTTTTTTAATTTTGAGTTGGCCTCTGTCACGGCTCAGGTGGGGTGTCACCTGACACTGCCACCACTCTGGATTTAGGATCCCTTGAGAAGGCCCAGATACAAGTTTGCTGAATGGTTACTTGATTAACCATGTCACCCTAAGCAAAGGCATGCCCTTCTAAGCCTATTGACTTCAGTGAACTTGAAAGGAAGTAGCTCTGCCTGCAGTGGGACTGTAAATCTGCATATGTTTGCATAGGGGGGAACCCAAGCAAGCTTTTTTAAATTTTATTTTGAGTTGGCCTCTGTCACGGCTCAGGTGGGGTGTCACCTGACACTGCCACCACTCTGGATTTAGGATCCCTTGAGAAGGCCCAGAGCACCCTCCCAAGACCTTCAGACCTCCCTTTTGTCCGAATAATAGGCGTGAGGACCAGGCAGAGTACAACAAGGAAAAGGTTTATTTTATAGGAGGTCAAACAACAAGGTGCAGAATAATAACAGTAAGTGGGTGAAAAGAAAAGAAATCAAATGCCCTAACGTGTCTAAATATATACTGTCCCTAGCTCACTATTCCAAGTGGCATTAGACTACTCACCCTTCCCTCAGGATGAGGGTTTCTTCCCTGCAGGAGCCTTCCTTCTAGCTCTACCCTCTGTAAAAAAGAACAGCTTTTTCTGCTGCTCCAGATCTTTTATTCCAAGCCCTCCTCTTTTCCTATTGGTCAATTTTGGCTCCAAAACCTCTCGGGCTTCTGGGAGCTTCATGGAGGTCTCCCATCCAAACACTAGCCAGGGCCCAGCCTCACCTACTGCTAGCCAGGCTCCCTGGGCTAGTAGGCCTCTGGTGACACAGCCCAGATCATGACAGCCTCTCACAGAAGGGATTGTGAACGCAGATCTTCTCTGCCTTCCCCCTACAGTCCTGCGCACCCCAGAAATCCCACTGGGGGCTGGAAGGCCATTTGTAAACAAAATATACTGCAGCACGAGGGGCAGAATTAGGACCGGAAGGTGGTAAATAAACAGGTGTCCACCATCTCCCGTTCGAAAGGATCTAAGGGAGTGAATACTGGGGAAAGTCCATCCTGTGCCTGAGACCCTAGAGAGCTTTGCTACTTAGAGTAGACCGTAGTGTGAGCTAGTGGACCCAAGACATCGTAATCATCACGGCTGCTGTAGAAGAAGCCTGGATGGCCCAGGTTAGCCCCGTCTCATCAGATCTCCGAAGCTAAGTAGGGTGGGCCCTGGCTAGTGTTTGGATGGGAGACCTCCAAGAAAGCCCAGGGTCACTACGTAGAGACAAGCAATGAGGCCAATGTTGTATATTCATCTTTTATAATTGAGCTCAGGGCTATTTTGGGGCAGGAACGCACAGGAACGGAGTTCCGGCTGGCTCCCAAGTTGGCCACGCCCAGCAGGAACTCATTAGCATAATAGGCCACACCCAACCGCAGAAACTCATTAGGATTGGCTACAATTAGGGGTGTGTGGCCTAACATGCAAAAAGCCCTGGGTTTTGACAACAAACAAGGTAAAGAGAATGAGAAGCAAAAGGTGGGTGTGGCTGAGTGACCACACTTCTGGTAACATGGGGGTGTGGCCTAATATACTAATGAGTTTCTGCTGTTGGGTACGGCCTATTATGCTAATGAGTTCCTGCTGGGCTTTTTCTACAAAAAAAGCCCTGATTGAGCTTAAGATCTTTGGTCATAGAAGCTAATAAACATGTGTAATTAAGCAATGGCAAACGACCTCTGTTTGCCTCTTGCCTTGAAAACCCTACAGGGTTGCCATAAATTGGCTGCAACCTGACAGTGCTTTCCACCGCCACCACCAGTGTTCCCTCTAAGCTGAGTTAGGGTAAGGTAGCTAACAGTTTTTTTAGCCTCCAGCTCACACATTTTTGTCTTAGCCCAGGAAGGAGGGCTCCAGAGCAAACTAATTTATGCAGTTTTTTTAGCCTCCAGCTCACACATTTTTGTCTTAGCCCAGGAAGGAGGGCTCCAGAGCAAACTAATTTATGCAGCAGCCAAATCGCTCACTCACAACTTTAATGCCAGTAGCTTGCAAAGAACTCTTGCTCACAAGACTCCACAGCTTAGAGGGGACATTGGCCACCACTGTAGAAATCTTTAGGGATGAAGGTGTGGCTTTTGCATGAAGAGATTCAAGGTCCAAGAGATTCAAGATGGAGAAGACCTCCCCCCCCCCAGTTTCTGGAATGCCCCCTGCTGACCAGAGAAGACAAGTCTGAACCAAATGGAGTGGTGTACCTTAATGCACAGCCATTTCATATATTCAGCTGGCTTCCCCAGTGAATTATTCCCCAGATTCTCTAATTCAAGGAATCTGCATGCATTTGGCTAACCAGGGTACCTGATTACAGGTTTATCTTTTCTGCTAATTTGGAATGCGATGAAATCTACAGGGTGTCAAGCGAATAGCATGCTGTGACTGGGGCCTCTTTTGCAGTGGGTCTATAATCGTGTTCATGTTTTCCTCTCCTCCCACCCCCAACTAGGGAGACGTGGGGCTTCCAGGCCCTGCTGGACCTCCACCTTCCACTGGGATCCTGGAATTCATGGGTTTCCCGAAAGGACAGCAAGGAGCAAAGGTCAGCCTCTTAAATGTTCTGGGTCTGAGGGTGCCTGTTGTGGTGCAAAGGGAGAAAAGCCAGATGAAACTGGAGAATAAAGACAACCTTCACACCAGTCTGGTTGATACTACTGTATTTCGCTTGCTGGAACTTGGATCCTGCTATGTAATTTTTGCATCATTCAGCGTGTCGTGTTAATAAGTTATGCTTTACTTTAGTTCTGTTTCTAGATTCCCGATGGGTTCCACAACCCTAATCCTATTGTATTGTTTATTGAATGTTCCATCCTGTCAAGAATGTTGACTCACTCTGTGTACATAAGAACATAAGAGATGCCAATGTTGGATCAGGCCAAAGGCCCATCCAGCCCAACACTCTGTATCACACAGTGGCCAGAAATACCAGTGCCATCAGGAGGTCCACCAGTGGGGCCAGGACATTAGAAGCCCTCCCACTGTTGCCCCCCCCCAAGCACCAAGATGACAGAGCATCACCTGCCCCAGAGTCCCTATCTATACCTTGTGGCTAATAGCCACTGATGGACCTCTGCTCCATATGCTTATCTAATTCCCTTTTTGAAGCCGTCCATGCTTGTAGCCGCCACCACTTCCTGTGGCAGTGAATTCCAAGTGTTAATCACTCTTTGGGTGAAGAAGTACTTCCTTTTATCCGTTCTAACCTGACCACTCAGCGATTTCATGGAGTGCCCACAAGTTCTTGTATTGTGAGAAAGGGAGAAAAGTACCTCTTTCTCTACTTGCTCTTTCCCATGCATAATCTTATAAACCTCAATCATGTCACCCCTCAGTCGTCGTTTCTCCAAGCTAAAGAGCCCTAATCCACCTTGACTCCAAGTGACAAAGGCAGACTGTAAGTAACATAAATAAATAAATGTGGAAAGCACAGGGGAACCCTTTCCCACTTGGTAAAGACCACCAAAGTCACCAAGCATGTGGCAGAAGAAAATAACACCAAGAGCAACCAACCACAGGGCAGAACGTCCTACCACATGGTAAGCCTGTATCCATCCTCTGCCACACCTGCTGCAGGTTTACAAGCCAGCTGGGTGACTGCGGATCAGCCACAGCTCTTTCAGAGCTCTCTCGGCCCAAAAAATAAGTCTAGCTCGCCACCTAGTGGTGCAGAACACTAAAAGAGCTAGAACTTCAGTCTGCCAGGCCATTTTAGGGTCTCCTGACTATACCACGCACAATGCCATACAATAATCAATCAATTAATTAATGACAAGCTCTAGTTTGGCCAAATTATGCTTATGCTTTAGTTTGCTTTGGTTTTTCCAGCTATCTTGACTCAAATGGCTTTCAGTTGCTTAGAAAGGGGGCCTGATCCTGACAGGACTTGTGGTGGTGGTGGAGGAGGAGGAGGCGGGGCTCCTATTGTGCCCCACCACGCCATATTCGAGAGCATTTGGGCTCTCGGAAACAGTACACACCCATGGGGAACAGGCATCCCTACTCTCCCCCCCACACACTTTTTTTTTGCTGTCTGGTCACAGGTGACTTATGGGGACCCCATTGGGTTTTCAAATTAAGAGACATTCAGAGGTGGTTTGCTATTGCCTGCCTCAGTGTCACAACCCTGGTAGCCAGTTTGGTGTGGTGGTTAAGTGCGCGGACTCTAATCTGGGAGAACTGGGCCTGATTCCCCACTCCTCCACTTGCAAGTGCTGGATGACCTTGGGCAAGCCATAGTTCTGGCACAGCTGTTCTTGAAAAAGAGCAGTTTCTGTCAGAGCTCTCTCAGCCCCACCCGCCTCACAGGGTGTCTGTTGTATCTGAAGAGGTGTGCTTGCGCATGAAAACTTATACCCAGAATTGAACTTTGTTGGTCTTAAAGGTGCCGCCGGACTCAAACTTTGTCCTGTTGCTTCAGACCAAACCACCTGAATCTGTAACAGGAATTGACACTCAACAATATGGTGCTATGATAATGCCATGACGTGCTTCTCAGTTATGAGATCTTTCATGTCACCAATGTGGTTTGAAGAGATATGCTGCAAGTAGTGGTTCAGCGCGGACTCTAATCTGGGAGAACCGGGCCTGATTCCCCACTCCTCCACTTGCACCTGCTGGATGACCTTGGGCAAGCCATAGTTCTGGCACAGCTGTTCTTGAAAAAGAGACATTTCTGTCAGAGCTCTCTCAGCCCCACCTACCTCACAGGGTGTCTGTTGTGGGGAGGGGAAAGGGAAGGAGTTTGTAAGCCGCTATGAGACTCCTTCAGGTAGTGAAGGGTGGGGTATAAATCCAATCTCTTCTCCCATAGTTCTGATAAGAGCTGTTCTTTTTTATTATTGTTTATTAACAATATAACAATCAAACAAACATAGAAAAGAAATAAAATTATAAAATATAACTATAAACTTCAATACATTTATGCTTGTTTCTTACACAACTGCGAATCTTATAAAAAACCATATTATAACAGTGTGAATCCACTTTCCATAAAAAGATATAAGAGCTGTTCTTGAAAAAGAGCAGTTTCTGTCAGAGCTCTCTCAGCCCCACCTGCCTCACAGGGTGTCTGTTGTGGGGAGGGGGAGGGAAAGGAGTTTGTAAGCCGCTCTGACACTCCTTTGGGTAGTGAAGGGTGGGGTATTAATCCAATATAAATCCAATCCAATCTCTTCTCTTCTCTTCTCTGGAGGTCTCCCATCCAAATACTCACAATGGTTGACCCAGCTTAGCTTCCAAGATCTGATGAGATCTGGCTGGCCTGGGCTACCCAGGTCACCACAGTCCCCATCAGGATCAGGCTCTCGTGGCATTCATAAGCAGAAGGAATCTCATCCCTAAAACAGCAGAGAGGTATCCGCGTGGTGGACGCAGGAACACCACATCTAATTTGGCTCTGAGTCTCCAAATAGCAGGAGGGATGCCACTCAGGAAGTTTTGGGGCCTGTAACTAGAGGGAAGCCTGCGAGGGGCTGGGCCCTTTTGAGATATACCGGGCGTTCTTTCTGAATTTCCAGTGATTTGGGGATGGTGGGGCAAATCTCTAACCTTTGGCTGTATAGGAACGTGGGGAATGGGCAGGATTTCATCTGGTCACCTCACAAAGGGATGGAGGAGAGAAGATTCCCAGGGGAGCTGTTAACCCCTCCCTGCCTGAGCCCTGGCTGGCCCAAGGTCATCCAGACAGGTGCAAGTGGAGGAGTGGGGAATCAAACCCGGTTCTCCCAGATTAGAGTCCGCGCACTTCACCACTACACAAAACTGGCTCTCTTGGGGGTGGTGGGGCAAATCTCTATCCTTTGGCTTTATAGGAATGTGGGGAATGGGCAGGATTTCATCTGGTCACCTCACAAAGGGATGGAGGAGAGAAGATTCCCAGGGGAGCTGTTAACCCCTCCCTGCCTGAGCCCGTCTTCATCCATCCCACTCCTGGCCTTCTCTCCCTTGCCCCACTCCTCCTTCCTTATCGCTTCCTCTCCCCCTTAATGTTGTCAGTGATGACAGGCAGCATCAGGCCGAAAATCTGAGGGAGATTTACGCTACTTTGGAATTGTTCCCAATCTTTACAGGAAGGAATTTGCCTCAGGAATACACTGAGATGAGGACATGGGGAGGGGAAAGTGAGTGACCGCTCTCACTCAGCCGGCTACTGGTTCCCTCAAGGCCACGTCCGTGTCTTCTCTACCATCTGGGACTAGGTTGTTTTCCACATGGGGAGAGGCTCTCATAGCTTTACCATTGTGAGTGCGGTTTCTTATACAGCGTAGCAGCAATGGGGCTTTTATGTGGCAGGTTTCCCTGCTCCAATCACCTTGCAGTGGCCTTTCTGTGTAGTGGTGAAGTGCGCGGACTCTAATCTGGGAGAGCCGGGTTTGATTCCCCACTCCCCAAGGCTACTGGTTCCCTCAAGGCCATGTCCGTGTCTTCTCTACCATCTGGGACTGGGTTGTTTTCCACATGGGAAAAGGCTCTCGTAGCTTTACCATTGTGATTGCGGTTTCTTATACAGCGTAGCAGCAATGGGGCTTTTATGTGGCAGGTTTCCCTGCTCCAATCACCTTGCAGTGGCCTTTCTGTGTAGTGGTGAAGTGCGCGGACTCTAATCTGGGAGAGCCGGGTTTGATTCCCCACTCCCCAGAGGCTCAAAAAGGTTGGGGACCCCTGATCTATTGCCACAATTTACTAGCTTCTCCAGCCCTTTTTCTTTGCAGCAGCAACACATTTCCACGTATATTATTTTCATTACAGGCCCACCACGTCGCTGGATGAAACACTGTTGTGACCAATAACGAGGTTGTGGTTTTATGTTTGTGAAGTTCCAAAATTGTTTTGTCAGATAATGCTGTGCTGGACAGATGTGACCCCTCTGTTTGGAAGGGAATATCCGTCAGAGGTCACCCTAGAATCTACAGCCTAGCTGAACACTTGGGACACCTGGCACTTAACCCAGTCTGAATTTATTTGCATTTTAATGTAAAGAATGTTCACCTTGTAGCTAGTTTCCTGTGGGGCAAGCTGACTTCGTATTTCCTGGGTCTCATCACGCCACTGGCAGCACATGGCACTCTAGTATTTGGGCATAAACTCTATGGCAGAAGCCTTTTTTTACCATTGAGTTTTTGTCCAGATACTAGAACATCCTGCGTTGCTGGTGATGCAATGACACCACCTCTGGTGCTCGCTGGAAGTGCTTTGCCAGTAAGTCCTCCCCACCAGCCAGCTGATCGGTGGCTGGGGGCAAGGGATCGGCAACCCTGTGCTTTTGTCACTTCTATGTAACATTCAGACCTGCTCTTCGGAAGTTTGAGCGACAAGGGCATTTTGACAGTGGCGTGAATTGCCGGGGGGTGGGAGTTATGCAGTGACCCTTTCTGTAGGTTAAAAAAAGTGTTAGGCATTTGTTGGTGCACTCCATTGACATCTCTGATCCTGTTTACATTTCTGGTTCCAACTGATAACTCAAAGAGAACTGTTTAGAGAGGAAATCCTTGGCTCAGACTATAGCCGAGCTGCTGGTAACGGCTGCAGTCTTTGGCACACTTTCTGTGGCTAGTTGTCAGGAATTTGCCCAAAGTGAGGTACATCCTATTAATCTTCAATGCAATGTTGCATACCCTTGCAAGGGATTAAAAACTGTTATCAGGTGGCTTTAAAAGTGAAGGTTTCCCATTTCAAGCTGCAGAGAAGAGAAGAGACAGTTCAAGCTGATTGTGCATGGGGCTTGGATATTAGCTTTGGGGAAAGTGCAGAAAAGGTCAACTAGAATGATAAAAGGGTTGGAACATTTTCCCTATGAAGAAAGGTTAAAGCACTTAGGGCTCTTTAGCTTGGAGAAACGATGGCTGAGGGGTGACATGATCGAGGTTTATAAGATTATGCATGGGATAGAGCAGGTAGAGAAAGAGGTACTTTTCTCCCTTTCTCACAATACAAGAACTCGTGGGCACTCCATGAAATTGCTGAGCAGTCAGGTTAGAACAGATAGAAGGAAGTACTTCTTCACCCAAAGAGTGATTAACACATGGAATTCACTGCCACAGGAGGTGGCGGCGGCTACAAGCATGGACGGCTTCAAGAGGCAATTAAATACGCATATGGAGCAGAGGTCCATCGGTGGCTATGAGCCACAAAGTATGGATAGGAACTCTCAGGCTGGGGCAAATGATGCTCTGTATTCTTAGTGCTTGGGAGGGTGCAACAGTGGGGGGCTTCTAGTGTGCTGGCCCCACTGCTGGACCTCCTGAGGGCACCTAGTATTTTTGGCCACTGTGTGACACAGAGTGTTGGCCTGGATGGGCCATTGGCCTGATCCAACATTGGCTTCTCTCGTATGTTCTTATTTATTCAGTTCTGCAAATGCTTAACTCCATTTGAGTCCTCATTTCCAGAAGGCTTGATCAATAATTTCCTGCAGTGTTTTGCTTTAAAGTTGCTGTAAGCGTTTTTGGACCCTTCTTTTTTTGTTTCTCTCTGAGAATTTGAGTTTTCCCAGGACAGAGATGTAATCCAAAGGCTACCCAAGATTTTAATCATTAGTTTAGAAATGTTGACATATCAGACTGTTTCTACTGAATCTCTGAACCGTAAAACTATGTTAACTCAGGTGGAAGATGTAATCTCTTAGGAAAACAAATCTGGCCAGAGAGGGCTGTTAGCACTTGCTTTTTACAGCCGTGTGTTTTGTCAAACGATCGTGTTTGCAAATTGGATTCATGGGTATTGGCTAAGATGCCAATATCATTGCATTGTTATAAATTATTATCTAGGATTAAATTGCACTCTGTGCTAATTTGCTTAGTCAAGAATGTGTTATGTGACCTGTTGTTCAGTACAGCTATGCTAACCTCATAGCGCTTGATGGAATTTCCTTGGGTGGAAGCCGAGGGTCAAATAATGTTATGGCTTGTTGGCGGCATGAAAATTTCACTACACAAGTGGGAGGGCGGAGATGGACGGACACTAGCCCAAGTATTGACTTTTGCCCTCCTGGAGTAGTGAGAACTGAATGGAACTCAGCTGCCTGAAAGGGCACAGCAAGTGATGGAAGACCTTTGTGTACTGACTCACAACTATAAGTCTCCTCTCACAGTCAACACATCAGCAAACAGACCAACCCCAGAATGATTAAAAACTTAACAAAACCGGCAACACAATATTAAAACACTAAATAACGATTTTAATCAGGGCTCTTTTTGTAGAAAAAGCCCAGCAGGAACTCATTAGCATAATAGGCCACACCCAACAGCAGGAACTCATTAGCATATTGGGCCACACCCCTGACAGCACAGCTCATTAGCACATTAGGACGCACCCCCCATGTTACCAGAAGTGTGGTCATCCAACCATCACCCACCTTTTGCTTCTTATTCTGTTTACCTTGTTTGTTGTCAAAAACCAGGGCTTTTTTTGTAGCAGGAACTCCTTTGCATGTTAGGCCGCACACCTCTAATGTAGCCAATCCTAATGCGTTTCTGCTGTTGGGTGTGGCCTATTATGCTAATGAGATCCTGCTGGGCGTGGCCAACTTGGGAGCCAGCCGGAACTCCGTTCCTGTGCGTTCCTGCCCAAAAATAGCCCTGAGTTT
>NW_015164778.1:45595-46008 GCF_001447785.1 Gekko japonicus
AGCAAAAAAAAAAAAAAAAAATCAAGCCATTAGCAACCACAAACGAATAAACATCAGTTTAGCAACAGTGTTCCAGCAGTTAAAGACATTAAAACAAAGACGAGAACCAATTACTCAAAAGAACAAACCGCTAGAAACTTGGGAGAACTCTTCAAAGTAGAGTTGCCATGTCTGGATTGTAAAATATCCGGAGATTTTGGGGGTGGAGCCTAGAGAGGGAGGGCTTTGTGGATGAGAGGGACCTCTCGGCATGATATAATGCCATTAGGGTTGCCAAACCTGTTTATTCCTGCGGCGGGGGGCTGCCGGACGGTGTCCCAGTCGTGCGTGCGCCGCATGCACGTCACCCGGATGTGACGTCATGATGCCGGGCACGCTGGGGGCGGGGCCACAGCCATTTGAGGGGAAAACTA
>NW_015164778.1:46960-75709 GCF_001447785.1 Gekko japonicus
CAGCCACACCCACCTTTTGCTTCTTATTCTGTTTACCTTGTTTGTTGTCAAAACCCAGGGCTTTTTTTGGAGCAGGAACTCCTTTGCATGTTAGGCCACACACCCCTAATGTAGCCAATCCTAATGAGTTTCTGCTGTTGGGTGTGGCCTGTTATGCTAATGAGCTCCTGCTGGGCATGGCCAACTCGGGAGCCAGCCGGAACTCCGTTCCTGTGCGTTCCTGCCCAAAAATAGCCCTGTAAATTACGAGCAATAATATCTAAATGCGGTAGAACGTGAAATCAGGAGAGGTTCTGAAGTGTATTGGCGATTCAAACTTATATGTAATAAAAGTGCCGTCTTAAAGCAGAGTCGTATCCTGCTAAGGCTTCAACAGGCTCCCCATAGGGTTGTGCTGCGAGTTATGTTTCTATTTTGTTTATACTTTTTTAGCATTTTATACTCTCTCTTTCAAGACCGCTACCTGTGATCAGTCAAAGAAATGAGCCTAAATGAGCAAAAACGGAAGATCCAAATACTGTAAAATCTGGTCTAATGTAGGATGGTTGTGCTACGATGAGCACTTTATTTTTCATCCGCTAGGACCCACTGATCTCTAATATTGATCCTCTTGTTATTTCAGGGCATTCCCGGCCCCAAAGGATTTCCTGGGTTCCTAGGACATCCAGGTCTTCCGGTAAGTTTTTTACTCCACGGCACTGAAATGATGAGCTAAACCAAGCAAGTTCAAATGGGGGCTCTTAAAATGGGTGCATTTCTTATCATTCCTGATCATTAGCCTATGTCGGTATGGCAGCTGCGTCCTTTTCCCCTTCTAGGATAGCGGTGTCGAATTTTCCAGAGTCATTAAACTTCTATCAGTGTAATTCCTTTCTTTATAACAATAAAGGAATAAATATTTTAGGACATCTAGCCAGTTTGGTGTAGTGGTTAAGTGCGCGGACTCTAATCTGGGAGGTAAAGGTTCCCTTGCTCGAAAGCCAGTCGAATCCGACTCTAGGGTTGCGGTGCTCATCTCCGTTTCAAAGCCGAAGAGCCAGCGCTGTCTGAAGACGTTTCCGTGGTCATGTGGCCGGCATGACTAAACACCAAGGTGCACGGAACGCTGTTACCTTCCCACCAAAGTGGCACCTATTTATCTACTTGCAATGTCTTGCTTTCGAACTGCTAGGTTGGCAGGAGCTGGAACTAGAGATGGGTGCTCACTCCATCATGTGGCACCCAGGTCTCGAACTGCTGAACTACTGACCTTCCACAGCCTGCAGTTCAGCGTCTTAACCACTTGAGCCACCGCAGCTCAACTGCGGTTTGATTCCCCACTCCTCCACTTGCACCTGCTGGATGACTTTGGGCAAGCCATAGTTCTATCAGAGCGGTCCTAGAAAAAGAGCAGTTTCTGTCAGAGCTCTCTCAGCCCCACCTACCTCACAGGGTGTCTGTTGTGGGGAGGGGAAGGGAAAGGAGTTTGTAAGCCACTCTGAGACACCTTTGGGTAGTGAAGGGCAGGGTATAAATCCAATCTCCTCCTCCTCCTCCTTCTTTGTTGCTGGTTTGCAATCCCTCCTCCTTGGCTGGCTTCCTTTATATGAGAATAGGTGGGTGATGGGGGGATTTGGGAGGGGCTGTGGGGCATGGTACCTGAAGGGATGAGGCCTGCAATAAACGGGTGTGGGTTGGGGTTCCACACCCACAGACGAGACTCACAGGCATTTCCCAGATTGCAGCCACCTTTCAGGGTTTTTTCGTGGGTATCGTGGCAGTTCCAATTTGGTTGTTTTTTCCCCATCACGGTTTTGTCTGTTCACACTCACACTGAGAATTGATTTTCTGCTCCCCCCCCCCCCACACTTTTTTTTTTTTGTGCATGCACGGAAGTGTTGCAGCAGTTCAGCAGCCTCAAGGGGGCTGTGCAATCCCCATTGAAGTACGTTCCCCGCCCATCACACGACACCTGAAGGTCTTACCCTGGTGTATGTGTCTCACCCCTTATTGGTAGTCTCTTTTCCCGCACTTGAGCAAGGCGGGGGGAAAATGTTCAGACTCCGAGCAAGAGGCTATTTCACAATGGGGGGGGGGGGAGGCAAAAAAAACTTGTTTAAGAAAGAAAGGGGGGGGATACGAGGAAAGACTGGGAGAGCAAGGGGGTGTTAATGAAGTTGTCTGGACGCAAGAAAAAAAATGGCAACCTAATGAAAATGGAACGCCACAGTTGATAATTCAAATTCCACCTTTATTGGCTGGCCGGCCGCAATACAGCCCACGCCACATTGCCCGAAGTTCCCTCACACCAGCCGCAGGGTAGTTCGCACCACTTCCCACTTCCACACCCAACAGCTGCCTGGCTCTCTTGATCTCTCTCTCGCTCAGTCCAGGACCTCCCAACTATGCAGGACTGCTTCCTTAAGATCCTAGCCTAATGACCGGGAATACCGACTTAGTTCGTGACCCCTCCATCCGGCTCTACCGCCGCAGCCTCACCTAAGCTCTAAAGGTGTGCCCTCTCCACACATAGGGTTCCCAAATCAGGCCGGGGGGCAGGGAATCCCCCGCTTTGACGGCCCGATTTTTGACGGGACGAAAATCGGGCCCGGGGGAAACCCCACCCCCGCGTGCGCATCACCCGGAAGTGACGTTGCATGCTGGGGGCGGGGCCACGCCATTTGAGGGGAAACGCGCATGCACATTCCAGACGCTGGCCGGGAGCCCCCCGCTCCCGGCCAAAACATATTTGGCAACCCTAGTGGCCAACCAGTTCCTCTGTAGCGCCAACAACAGGGCATAGAGGCCAGACGACTTCCGGGTGACACGCGCGCGCACGGCACAGATGCCGGCCGGGAGCCCCCCGCTCCCGGCCAAAAGACATTTGGCAACCCTATCCACGCACCACTGTTGCATGTGCCAGCTACCCCTCACCTGGCCATCGGAACACCTGGCCATATCCGGCCCACCAGCCATTCTGGCTTCTTCCCTCTTGGACCCCCTGCTCCTTGTACCCATCTGCCTAGGTATCCCCAGTCCCCTTGGAGGTCCCCCTGCTACCCCGGTGTCACAAGGTAGTCTCATTATTGCTCCTCCTCTCCACCGTGATTCACACACAGCCAGAGATCCCTTACTTTCTGCATCTTGGCCTCGTATTGCATTTTTGTTCTCACGTCGAAGTGTGGATTCATCAGTGTCACTTTGACCTCTCCCCCTTCCAGGGCTTCGGGGCTTTTGGAGAAAAAGGAGAAAAGGGTGTGCCTGGCTTGCCAGGACCCCGGGTAAGTAGCTTCCCCAGATCGACCCATGGCAGTTTTGCATGATACCTTGGTACGGTGATGTGAGGGGGGTGAGGTTTAATTCACGTAGCCTTCATTGTAAGCTGGGGCTTGGCTCCACCAGAACATTTCCCTGGATGCAAGGGCAGGTGGGGGGGGGGGATTTCGGGCTGCAGTGGGAGGTGGGAATTTGCAGTCCACAGAAGGAAATCCTGCCATCTGCAGAAAAGCTCCAGTGGAGCCAAGCCTTACATCTTTTAATATATAGCTTGCAGCTTGTTCTTGTGTCTGCTTTCATCTTGACGTATGCGGTTTGATGATAAGGGGCCCTTCTCTTTCGAACAGGGATCTCCAACTTTTTCAAGCCTGTGGGCACCTTTGGAATTTTGACATAGTGTGGTGGGCGCAGCCACAAAACATCTGCCACAGACGGCAGGGGCAACCACAAAATGCCAGGAAGTGAGGTCATGCATACCCCTAATAGTAAGTCTTCAACATTGCAGGTAGAGGTTATGTTTCATACAACATTGCAGGTAGAGGTTATGTTTCATACAATGTCTTTTAAAATGAACATATTGTTTAAAACTACCTTCTTGCATATACACAGCTTGCCTTCAGTCAAAATGGTTGCTGCCACTTACCAGTTTGGTGTAGTGGTTAAGTGCGCAGACTCTAATCTGGGAGAACTGGGTTTGATTCCCCACTCCTCCACTTGCACCTGCCTTACACATTAAGCATTAAGTTGGATTTCAGTCATGCTCTTCTGTGTAATTTCCTGGCAAAGCATGATAAGGGCTCGACAGCACTCTAGGACAAACACTGCTTTTTTGTGGAATATGGATATGTGTACAGGATGAGTACACAGGCTGCAGAGACTGGATGCCTGCAGATGCCCTCAGTGCAGATTTTGTCATTTGTGAAGCATGTCTTCCACACACAGATATCCCCTCCCATTCGGTACGGGGCAACAGCAAGATCACAGGCTCTATGTGGCCCTCTGAGACATTAGTACAAATAGGTTAATAAATATAGTCAATAAGCACTAAATGAAAGCATTTCGTATGTTGTTTTCCCCCAAAGACAACTTTGAAAACTTGGACGTGGCACAACCAGGTGCATTTGGTTACACATTTATGTGGTGCGTACAGACTAGGACTGCATGTGTAATTAGACAGCCCCTGAGTCAGGGCTTTTTTTGTAGAAAAAGCCCTGCAGGAACTCATTAGCATAATAGGCCACACCCCTGACAGCACAACTCATTGGCATATTAGGCCGTACCCCCATGTTACCAGAAGTGTGCTCATCCAGCCACACCCACCTTTTGCTTCTTATTCTGTTTACCCAGGGCTTTTTTGTAGCAGGAACTCCTTTGCATGTTAGGCCACACACCCCTAATGTAGCCAATCCTAATGGGTTTCTGCTGTTGGGTGTGGCCTATTATGCTAATGAGTTCTTGCTGGGTGTGGCCAACTCGGAAGCCAGCCGGAACTCCGTTCCTGTGCGTTCCTGCCCAAAAATAGCCCTGCCCTGAGTACTGCAGAAATGTTCATTACCTCTTTTTCCCTTTTCTTCTAGGGAGACATGAGATTCAAGGGATTGACTGGTGCTGAAGGCAGAAAGGTGACTATTATGTTTAAAGTTGGAAATAACCTTTCTCTGTGTCATGTTCTAGCAGTTAGGGTGTCTGGGAACTGTAGTCATATAGTATTGAGACTGTCAGGAGCGTAACTTTTTTGCTATTAAGCTGGCCTGCTTGAGCCAGCTTCCATCTGTTGACAAAATATACATAGATACCGGCTGCGGTCACACACACTAAATAATCCACTTTCAGTGCAATTTCTAGCTGGATCTTACCGTGTGAACTGGCAAAATCCAGGTGAAAAATGCACTGAAGGTGGATTGAAAGTGGATTATTTAGCGTCTGTGACCACAGCCACCATGTGCTTGTAGCAGATCTCTGAGCAGCTACATCAAAAAGCATCACTTCCTTCTCGCATAGGTGAGCAAACATTACTTGGAAATGTAGGATAACTAATGCCCTCACCTGGATGAGCTCAGCTAGCCTGAGCTCATCAGATCCTAGAAGCTAAGCAGGGTCGGCCCTGGTTACTACTTGGGTGGGAGACCACCAAGGAAGTCCGGGGTTGCTATTGCAGAGGCAGGCCTCTTGCCTTGAAAACCCTACGGGGTTGCCATGAGTCAACTGTGACTCGATGGCGCTTTCCACCACCACAGTGCCATCAAGAAGCAGCCGCATGGAAAGTTTACAACTTGAGTGGGTCAAGATAATTTCGTGGATCATTCTGTGTTATTTGACAGTTGGATGTTATTTCTGAAGAAGGATGCCGCAGGGGTCCACCACTAGCCGAGCTGCTCTCCTCCGGTTAAGGAGACGTCTCCTTGAGCAAGATGTTCTTCAGAGTGTCTTACTGTGGAGGAGCCTCCTTCTGATGGAGGAAAGCAGCTTGTGGAGCAGATCCACAGTATCCAACCTTCTGCATTCAAATCCAAGGAGAGACGTGAATTCTTGGGGGGGTGGCCTTTGGCAAGTCATTTTTAGAACTTCTTGCAGAGTAGCGTTTGGACACGTGCAAACCAAAGAGCGCAAAGGACTCTGTATACCAAGGAAGAGCTGGGTAGAAATTAGTTCAATAACAGTTGTAATTCATTTTTCATTCAGGGCGTAAGAGGTGACTCCGGCTTTCCTGGACAGGATGGACTTCCAGGAGGAAAGGTAAACTTTCATGGAAATGCACCTTCCTTCTCTGAACTGTGATGGTCGAGCCAGGATGGTCTAAGTGGATCATAAAGCTGTCCCCTGTTTTTTTGTTTTGCAGGGCGAATGGGGCGACATCGGGCCACCTGGCCCCACAATTTATGTCGACATGGATGGTTCCATAATCTCAGGTGCAGTTTTGGGGGGTTTTTTTGCTTCTTAAAACATATTGTCAAAATGAGGGTTGGCACAGCAGTCAGCTGACCGGGTATTGGCAGTGGGTCGAATACTGTCTCATAGTCGAGAATGTCAGAGTACGGGTGACGGCCTTTCCTTTTCTGTTTCATTCTGGTGTCCCTTGTTACCAAGAGTGGGAGTGAGGGCTGCTTGTCTCCCTGAGCCCTGCAGGACTTGAGGACAAGCTGAGCAAAACAGCAAAGCTAGCCCCTTTCAGGCTCCTTAGTCAGATCACACCACACAGGGCTTCGTAAGAAGTCAGAGGTCATTTCGGGGGGGATTGCAGTTCCCCCGGGTGAGGTACGGGGGGCGGGGCACATGATGAAGCCCCGCCCCCTGCTTCCGGCCACCCCATTTCCGGCCCTCATTCAGCCAGGAGGAGGCAGGAGAAGAGGGAGGGTAAGTTGCTTCCTCCCTGCCTCTCCCCGGGCTTCCTTGCACTCCCGCCGGCCGGGACCGTTGGGGGCGGGGGGTGTGGCCTTATGACACACTTCCGGTGATGTCAGGGGGTGTGGCATATGCTAATGAGTTATGCTAATGAGTTCCCCTAGCTCTTTTTCTACGAAACGACCCCTGTAAGAAGTTAACTGTTTATTAGTGGTTCCAGTACCAAAGAACACGTGTACAGATTGTGTCAGGAATAGCCATCAGTATAAGGGCCTCTGACTTATAGTAAAATCGAACACCCCCCCTGTGAATGCAAGCCAATGGTTATAGTTCGCGCGCACGGGCCAAAGCAAGCGGGCAAAGCGCAAAAGCCGTTAACTTTCCCAGCCGAGTTTATTGCAGCTGGAGACAGCAAGGTCAAGCATGAGATAGCGCACAGAAGCAGGACAGGGAAGAGCTGAGAACAAGGAGGAGAGCACCCCTCCACATTCCAGATCTATGACAGGGCTACCTGACAGCCCCTCACCCCCAAATATCTGCAGGTGTCTCCAAACGGGTACACAAGCAAGCTTCACTGTCAAAAGTTTATAATAATTCATTATGCTTTTAAAAAAAGCAAAAAAAGGTAATCACATTGCTCCACAGGACCTGTTAACTAATTTGTCACACACTATAAAATGTGCAAGCCCCACAAAATACACGCCTTGCTAACTCACTTTATTGAGTTAAGAGTGGTGCTCATCAGAGGCTGGAGGTTACGCTGGTCAGAGAGAGTGGGCAGAATCTTGTTGGGATGCTCCCCAAACCCACTTAGATCCATTTTCACAGATTTCAGTTAAATCAGGGGCAATGTTCCCTCTAAGCTGTGGAGTCTTGTGAGCAAAAATTCTACTTTGTGAGTTACTGGCATTAAAGTTGTGAGTGAGCGATTTGGCTGCTGCATGAATTAGTTTGCTCCGGAGCCATCTTTCCAGAGAAAAGGTGAAAATGTGTGAGCCAGAAGCTTAAAAACTGTGAGCTAGCTCAAACTGGCTCAGCTTAGAGGGAACACTGATCAGGGATAGTCCACTCCTCTGCCCTTGAGCTGTTTGTCACATTGAATCTCAATCAGTTCGGAGTTTATTTTTATTTATTTTCATTTTTCAGATTTATATTCTGCCCTCCCCGCAAACGGGCTCAGGGCAGATCACAATATAATTGGCCAGTCAGCAACACAAGACATAATACTAAATAGTTAATTAAAACATTGAAAGTGCATTTAAAAACGAATGGCACCAGTATCACTGAACTCTGCGTTAATCTGATCCGGGCTGTAGAGAGATTGTCTCTTCAGCAGGGGAGGCCAGATGTTTCCACTGAACGCTCGCCACCTCAACCAAAGGTCTGGCAGAACAGCTCCATTCCCCAGGCCCCGCAGAATGGAAGAAGGTCCCGAAGGCTAAACGGACGTCCCTTGGGCCAGGGTCAACCCGTAGATTTTAGCAGAGCACAAGGCTCTCTGGGGCACATACGTGGAGAGGTGGTCCCTTAGAAATGTCAGTCCCTCAAATAGCCATATAAAAGGTAAAGGTTCCCTTGCTCGAAAGCCAGTCAAATCCGACTCTAGGGTTGCGGTGCTCATCTCCGTTTCCAAGCCGAAGAGCCAGCGCTGTCCGAAGACATTTCCGGCGAATGGCACCAGTACCAATGTCACAGAACTCTGTGTTAATCTAATCCGGGCTGCAGAGAGATTGTCTCTTCAGCAGGGGAGGCCAGATGTTTCAACCGGACGCCTCAACCAAAGGTCTGGCAGAACAGCTCCATTCCCCAGGCCCTGCAAAACAGAAGAAGGTCCCGCAGGCTAAACGGACGTCCCTTGGGCCAAGGTCAACCCGTAGATTTTAGCAGAGCACAAGGCTCTCTGGGGCACATACGTGGAGAGGTGGTCCCTTAGAAATGTCAGTCCCTCAAATAGCCATATAGATATACAGTATTCACAAGCACTCTCACAATACTAGCTCTCAGTAGAAACACGCTTTTATTGAACATACTCAGTAATCACAGAATTTAAAAGTGCTCTCAGATTATTGTTCTGTGAAAGTTATTTTTCTCTCAATTCAAATTGTTAAGATTCATTCATCTTATTGCATATTGTTTTTTGTTTTATTCTGTTCGTTTCTGCGTACTTTTGATGTTGCATGTTATTATAAAAGTTGAATAAAACATATTTTAAAAAAGGAAAGGAAATGTCAGTCCCAGGCCACGGCAAAGCTTTGAGCAATCCAATCCAATCACGGTATGTTTTTTACCTGATACCCACACAGCCATAGATGTTGAGGAAGTGTCGTGAGCATGCACTTCTATGATGCTGTGATTTACAGATGTTGTGGCAAAAGCACACCCAAGCTCTCCTTTCTAGCGTCTGCCAAATATGACCACCCAGGAATATGGGGCAGGAGGGAGCTGTTCTGCAGTTGCTGAGTGCATGTTTTCGTTACTGAGGCATCTCTGGGAAAGTGCAGCTAAAGGTTGGGAATATTTAAGTCCAGTTTTAAGATTCTCTACTGTGATGTAGCTTTACTATCACATTAGTGCATCTCACTGCTGTTCAGAAACTTGTGTGTGATGAAAACTGTGATTCTGCAAGTTCATACAAAGAACGGCATTCTGTGCCACTAAGTTACAGTCCCTCCTGCTCATAGTGCCAAGTGTGTTTTGAAGTACACTGACCGTCAGTGGAGGCCATGAGGTTATGGGCAAGGTGAATGCAGGACTGTTCTAAAGTCTTTCCCTTTGAATACTAGGTCCTCTCGGAGATCCTGGGATACCGGGTACCCCAGGCCCTAGGGGCGATGAAGGGACCATAGGCTTACCAGGTCCTCCTGGCCAACATGGATTTCCTGCCCCAGTTACAGGTAAGAGAGTTTCCATTACCTCTAAAAGCCAAAAAGCTGCCTATTAGATGTTGTGATGAGAGTTGAAGACGCTGAATAGAAAGGCAGAGATTTTACAACTCTTGTGGTTGGGTTGTTAGAAGCCTGTAATGCGCTGGATGGTGTTATATTCCCTGTTTAAAAGCAGCAGTTGAGCAGGGCTTTAGGGGATACGTTCTAGTCTTTTTTTTTGTCTGTGAGGATAAGGACTAGCAACCTCTTGTAAAATAAAGGGATGAGCCCCAATTCCAAGGATTCTGTAATGCTCATTTCTGCATGTGTGATGCAAGTTGTAGACAAACCCCTGCCAGTTGTCTTTCCCCAGCAGCTCAACTCTAAGGAGAGCTTTACACCCTTGTAAATCCATTGACATCACCGGGCTGAGAAGGATGTATGTCTTTTGGTTGCACTGCATGTGAACTGCATTTAAGCAGACTGCATTTGGTCTTCGGTATTCTACTGGCACAATCAGTGGAGGACTTGGAGGACTTCTCCCCGACTCTGTGATCCTCACAGAAAAATTCTACTTTGTGAGTTACTGGCATTAAAGTTGTGAGTGAGCGATTTGGCTGCTGCATGAATTAGTTTGCTCCGGAGCCATCTTTCCAGAGAAAAGGTGAAAATGTGTGAGCCAGAAGCTTAAAAACTGTGAGCTAGCTCAAACTGGCTCAGCTTAGAGGGAACACTGATCAGGGATAGTCCACTCCTCTGCCCTTGAGCTGTTTGTCACATTGAATCTCAATCAGTTCGGAGTTTATTTTTATTTATTTTCATTTTTCAGATTTATATTCTGCCCTCCCCACAAACGGGCTCAGGGCAGATCACAATATAATTGGCCAGTCAGCAACACAAGACATAATTCTAAATAGTTAATTAAAACATTAAAAGAGCATTTAAAAGCGAATGGCACCAGTACCAATGTCACAGAACTCTGTGTTAATCTAATCCGGGCTGCAGAGAGATTGTCTCTTCAGCAGGGGAGGCCAGATGTTTCCACTGGACGCTCGCCGCCTCAACCAAAGGTCTGGCAGAACAGCTCCATTCCCCAGGCCCTGCAAAACAGAAGAAGGTCCCGCAGGCTAAACGGACGTCCCTTGGGCCAAGGTCAACCCGTAGATTTTAGCAGAGCACAAGGCTCTCTGGGGCACATACGTGGAGAGGTGGTCCCTTAGAAATGTCAGTCCCTCAAATAGCCATATAGATATACAGTATTCACAAGCACTCTCACAATACTAGCTCTCAGTAGAAACACGGTTTTATTGAACATACTCAGTAATCACAGAATTTAAAAGTGCTCTCAGATTATTGTTCTGCAAAAGTTATTTTTCTCTCAATTCACATTGTTAAGATTCATTCATCTTATCACATATTGTTTTTTTGTCTTATTCTGTTCGTTTCTGCATACTTTTGATGTTGCATGTTATTATAAAAGTTGAATAAAACATATTTTAAAAAAGGAAAGGAAATGTCAGTCCCAGGCCACGGCAAAGCTTTGAGCAATCCAATCCAATCACGTTATGTTTTTTACCTGATACCCACACAGCCATAGATGTTGAGGAAGTGTCATGAGCATGCACTTCTGTGATACTGTGGTTTACAGATGTTGTGGCAAAGGCACATCCAAGCTCTCCTTTCTAGCCAAATACGACCACCCAGGAATGGGGCAGGAGGGAGCTGTTCTGCAGTTGCTGAGTGCATGTTTTCGTTACTGAGGCATCTCTGGGAAAGTGCAGCTAAAGGTTGGGAATATTTAAGTCCAGTTTTAAGATTCTCTACTGTGATGTAGCTTTACTATCACATTAGTGCATCTCACTGCTGTTCAGAAACTTGTGTGTGATGAAAACTGTGATTCTGCAAGTTCATACAAAGAACGGCATTCTGTGCCACTAAGTTACAGTCCCTCCTGCTCATAGTGCCAAGTGTGTTTTGAAGTACACTGACCGTCAGTGGAGGCCATGAGGTTATGGGCAAGGTGAATGCAGGACTGTTCTAAAGTCTTTCCCTTTGAATACTAGGTCCTCTCGGAGATCCTGGGATACCGGGTACCCCAGGCCCTAGGGGCGATGAAGGGACCATAGGCTTACCAGGTCCTCCTGGCCAACCTGGATTTCCTGCCCCAGTTACAGGTAAGAGAGTTTCCATTACCTCTAAAAGCCAAAAAGCTGCATATTAGATGTTGTGATGAGAGTTGAAGACGCTGAATAGAAAGGCAGAGATTTTACAACTCTTGTGGTAGGGTTGTTAGAAGCCTGTAATGCGCTGGATGGTGTTCAAAGTATATTCCCTGTTTAAAAGCAGCAGTTGAGCAGGGCTTTAGGGGATACGTTCTAGTCTTTTTTTTTGTCTGTGAGGATAAGGACTAGCAACCTCTTGTAAAATAAAGGGATGAGCCCCAATTCCAAGGATTCTGTAATGCTCAATTCTGCATGTGTGATGCAAGTTGTAGACAAACCCCTGCCAGTTGTCTTTCCCCAGCAGCTCAACTCTAAGGAGAGCTTTACACCCTTGTAAATCCATTGACATCACCGGGCTGAGAAGGATGTATGTCTTTTGGTTGCACTGCATGTGAACTGCATTTAAGCAGACTGCATTCGGTCTTCGGTATTCTACTGGCACAATCAGTGGAGGACTTGGAGGACTTCTCCCCGACTCTGTGATCCTCACGGGAAGCACGTCGGAGGAGCCAGATGATGACGATGATTGTTGTGGTTGTTGATGTTGTCGTCATCTTCACCATCATTATCATCATTGTCATTATTTACAAAATTTGTAACCCGCCTTTCTGCCCCTTACGTGGGCCACCAAGGCAACTAACAATTTAAAGGTAAAGGTAAAGGTTTCCCTTGCTCGAAAGCCAGTCGAGTCCGACTCTAGGGTTGCGGTGCTCATCTCCGTTTCAAAGCCGAAGAGCCAGCGCTGTCCGAAGACGTTTCCGTGGTCATGTGGCCAGCATGGCTAAACACCAAGGCGCACGGAACACTGTTACCTTCCCACCAAAGTGGTACCTATTTATCTACTTGCAAGTTCTTGCTTTCAAACTGCTAGGTTGGCAGGAGCTGGAACTAGAGACGGGAGTGAGCTCCCTCATGCGGCACACACAGGTCTCGAACTGCTGAACTACCGACCTTCCACAGCCTGCAGTTCAGCGTCTTAACCACTTGAGCCACCGCAGCTCCTTTAAAACCATTAACCCTCCCAAACAAAGACCAGAGTTAAAATACATACAAAACATAAAAAGAGCAGTTAAAACATTGGTCAGGAAGGAGGGATCATTGAGGGAATGCCAAGTGACACACACAAAAAAGTCTTAGCCCGCTGGCGGAAGGCGGCAACAGAAGGGGACAGACAACTCTCCCTGGGATGGAGCACCCGCTGAACTTTCAGCAAGATAATCCGGTCCTGAATTGAATCCAGTGCAGATCAGGCCACTGCCAGGGGCCCTTCTGGAGCCTTCCCCGCCACCTCTGCCGTCACACTCTTTTTCATGCTTACCTGAAGTTGCCGAGAAGGCCGTGGGGGAGCTTCCCGGAGGCTAAAAAACTGTGAGCTAGCTCACACTCACTCAGCTTAGAGCAGTGGTGGCACTCAGATGGCACGAGTGCCTTCGCCGCAGCCAGGCCCAGACCATCATTAAAGTGTCGAATTCTCTGCCAAATAATTTTAAGTAAATGAAAGCATTTGGGATTGCTTTCCTTACTTTGTTTGGATCATCTTAAGTCAATGTGTGGGTTGTTTTTTCTAAAGTAAAACCTCAGTATTCAGGTTAAATTGCCGTGTTGGCACTTTGCGATAAATAAGTGGGTTTTGGGTCGCAGTTCGGGCACTCGGTCACTAAAAGGTCCGCCATCACTGCCTTAGGCTCTTTTTGCTCCTGCAAGTATGTGCAGAATCATCCAGACCTGTTAGGAAGGATGGAAATGGTAGTGTTAGTGATCCCTGGTGGTTCAAGATACACAATACCTATGTTCTCTTGTGGGTCCTCCTGCATTCCTCTCTGGATTTCGCCCTGCTACAACTGCATTGCCCCCCCCCAAAAAGTGCAAAATTAACAACCTGCAGTGGTAGATACTGTAAATGTGCCATTTTAGGCTTTTCTAGGTGACTCTAATGCATGGGTACATTTTAATAAACACAGTAAAATAATGAGAGAGAGAGAGAAGGCTTTTATTGTATTTAGCCATAGGCCATTACAAACCACAGAGAAGAATGCAATAAAACATAGAAATTTGTATAAAATAAGATACAGTCTAAAACATTATAAATCCATAAAACCGAGGTTATAAACAGTTAATTAATTCACAACGTACCCACTAAATCAGTATTAGCTAGAAACAGCGTTGGCCCGTATTTTCCTTGCAGCCAAGGCAAATAGAGCCATTCTATTGGATACATCGGCATTGGCATCGGCTAGCAAAAATATAATCTTCTCTGGGACTGAGTAAAAGCTTAAAACTGGTAAAATACCAGATAAAAATTTTGACCTAGGCTGGGAGTACAATGAGCAATCAAAAATGTAATGGGAAAGGAGGAGAAGAGACTGGATTTATACCCTGCCCTTCACTTGGAGTCTCAGAGCAGCTTACAAACTCCTTTCCCTTCCCCTCCCCACAACAGACACCCTGTGAGGTGGGTGGGGCTGAGAGAGCTCTGACAGAAACGGCTCATTTTCAAGGACAGCTGTGCCAGAGCTTGTGACTGACCCAAGGTCACACCAGCAGCTGCAAGTGGAGGAGTGGGGAATCAAACCCGGTTCTCCCAGATTAGAGTCCGCACACTTAACCACGACACCAAGCTGGCTCTCCAGTAAAAGAGCGAGTAAAACAATGAAACATATATAAATGAAAATGAAACTATTTCAGTCAACAGAAGGTACCTGAATGCATGTAGTGACCGAGAATGCTGTATGTGTTTGTTGTTACCCAGGCTCTCCAGGCCGCTTGGGGTTCCCTGGTGTTCCAGGTCTCCGAGGTGAAACCGGCGACCCAGGAAGAGAAACAGTTGGGTTCCCTGGCCCTCCTGGCCGAGACGGACCTCCAGGTTTCCCAGGAGCTCCAGGGCTTCCTGGTCCACCACGTATGTTCTTTGCATACTTCTGCTGTTAATTTGAAGTCCAAGTGATATTTTCTTCCAACTCTTCTTATGTGTAAAATGCCCACGATCCTGGCCACCAGCTTAGAACTAAGCAGGTTTGGCAATTCACTGTCATGCAGTCCGCAGATGATTGTTTTTCCTCCATTTCTGTCCTGCAGGTATCATACATGTCCAACTATACATAGTGCCCTTCTATTGCTTTAGGATTTTTTGTTTTTAACAGGCCAACATTACTGTCTGTCATTTTCATTTTCCTGGGACTTTTCAAGTTTGTCAAGATGTGAACAATCGTTGGCGAGGGTTTGCCTCTCTGGCCTTTGGGGCTGCAATTTTTTATTAATCCATTAGATTTAATGGATTAAAAACCTTGGGGTTGGTGAAAAAATTGGCTGCAATTAATTGGGTAACAGTTCCCCCCACCCCAAATTCCCCTCTTTGTAATACAAGCTCTCACAAAAACTACAAGTAGTAGTCGTTCTCTTAGAAAAAGCATCCTCCTTTTTCTTATTTGCAGGAGATGTAGCCTCTTCTAAGCCGCTGCCTGCTGCGTCTCACCTGCAGGCGTAATTTAAACGGGGCTTCATTTTTCTTCTTCCAGAACTCCTTATTGTTACTCTAAGGCAGGTTTGATTGATTAACCTTATAAAATGCATATGGTTAATCAGCTTTCTTTAACTGAGAGACTTTAGTATTAGACGCTGGGGAAGTTTAAGTGCTGTGTCCAGGCACCAAGCCTCATTCTTACAAACCTTGTTTGCATGGTTACAGGCTCAGCCAAAGGATACGTTCATATTATTTATACCTGGCTTTCCATCCAGGGTTGGTTCTCAAAGCAATTTACAGCAATTAAAGCAAAACACAGATACGATGATGAGTTATTGAGGGCGTGCCCTGCAAGTCTTTTCTGGTCCCTGGCTCTTGATGACATAATCCAGGATCCAGAGAAAGTGGGTAGAGGGAGGTGCAGTGGACTCAGGATGGTAATAATAACAATAGTTAGCATTTTTGGCTTTCCTCTCCTGTGCAAAGGAAGAGCGGGAATGCCAGCATGGTGTACTGGTTAGAGTGTCGGGCCAGGATCTGGCAGACATGTGGTCAAATTCCTACTCTCCTGTGGAAGTTCACTGGGTGATCTTATGTGAGTCGCTGTCTTTCAGCCTCACCTGCCTCATAGGGTTACTATGCCGGGAAAATGAAGTTGTCGGGTTTTTCAGGCCTTCGAAATCTTTGCCCCAGTGAGATGTCCTAAATAACCTCTGCATTGACAGACCCACACATTGTTCCCCAATGGTAATTTCTGCAACTGCAACAGTGCATTTCCCCCCAGCCTCTGTGAGCACAGGAATCTCTTCCTTATGACTGCAGCCGTGTCTTTGAAACACCCTTTCCAAGCCATGCCATCTGCAGAATGGGACAGGAGACCTTAAACACGGCTATTGAGCTGCGGCCTCTACAATGACAAGGCATCAAGGAAGAAGCTCTGGTTCATTGTTTTGGAGGAACATGTATCATGGGAAAATGTGAAAGACCCTGTGGTAGGGGAGCTCTGCCAGCTCTGGGTTGGAAAATTCCTGGATATTTGGGGATAGAGCCTAGGGAGGGACCTCATTTCAGCAGGGGTACGGTGCCACAGAGCCCACCCTCCAAAGCAGCCATTCTCTCCGGGGGAACTGTTCTCGGCCATCTGGAGATCATTTGTAATCCCAGGAGATCTCCAGGCCCCACCTGGAGGTTGGCAACCCTAGCCTTTGGTCATACCAGGTTGGATCTCATTATTCCTGTCCTCTGAGTCTTCTTCCAGTGAATAGTTTCAGGGGGTGGTGTTGGGTTTAAAAATTAGTATTTAGCAGAGATAAGATAGCTTAGCAGTGCCAGAGTAAAATAATTCAGACTCAGAGTCCATGTGTGATTAAAATAGAAAGTTTTTACTACATTCTAGCATAGGGAAGGGTAACTGGGATGAAAATAACAACGGAGCTAAATCTCCTACATCTTTACACTACAAAAGACAGGACTAGAAGAGAGATAATGGCTGCTCTTCTTTCTGCTTCAGAACTCCATACAAAGACGGGAAGAGAGAAGCCAAAAAATGCTAAAACACTTTGACACGTTCATTCCAATCAAACTCCTAGATCAGGGAGAATTTTCCCAGGCTTGTACTTCTAAAAACAGCATTGGCTACATGAAACACATGTGACTTCCTTTGACAACACAAACAAACATTTAACCCCAGATATACTGAGTGTAATTTAACTTGTAATACCCAACAGGTGGCCATGCTGATCTGCAGTAGAAGAGCCAGATCCGAGTCCAGTAGCACCTTCGACAAGATTTTTGGCATAAAAGCTTTCAAGTCAAAGCTCCCTTCCTCTGATGACGGGGGGCTCTGTCTCCCAAAAGCTGATACCCCGAAAATCTTGTTGGTCTCTTAGGTGCTATTGGACTGGAATCTATCTCTTCTCCTAGTGAAAGACGTCTTTCTCCACTGGAGGGAAACTTTGTGGAAGGGAAACGCTGCATCGAAACCGTGGTTTCCGAAATGTAAACAGCACTCTCTCTTGGACATACTGTTTTTTCCAGGTGATGCAGGCGATTGTGCTTGTGATGGAGGGTTCTCAGGATTTGGCCTGAGAGGAGAGCTTGGTGCTCCTGGTCAGCCTGGAGGATCGGGTGAAGTAGGCCCAAAAGGACTTCCAGGAGACCCAGGAGACATCGGCTTTCAAGGACCCCCTGGACAATCGGTAAGTCAAGAATGAATGTCTCCGGTCACTGTTGATTCAGATGGGGTAGGGGGAAGGCCTTGCTGGGTTGCTGGCATTGGCTGAATAACTAAGCACCCAGCATCCACCTGTCGGAAAGAATCCTGATTCTTGCACGATGAGTAGAAAGCCAGCAATAGCTTGAAGGATTAAAGTGTCACAAAAACAGGTAGAAATTCCAACAAATCCTCATTGAGTCGCTAGGTAGTTCATGAATTCAATCAATCGACCTTTATTGGCACAACATACAGAACATACGACTCAATTTGCAAGGAATACTGAACGCCTTTTTGAAGCTTCATACAGAAATTTTGCACCAGTTTCAATTATTACATGATTCTGGGTTGTCAGCAAAAAGTAAATCTTACATTCATCAGGTTTCCCTGAATACTTTCTCAGCCATGGCTCAACGAATGTAAGGCGCAGGTCCGAGTAGAAAGTACATGAAAGAAACACGTGTTCAAGAGTTTCTGTCTCCTGCTTAGTGCAGGAACACAATCTACTGTCGAATGGGATTTTTTGGAATCTCCCGTATAATACTACTGATGGAAACACATTAAACCTTGCTAACATAGATGCTCTGCGTTGCTGTTAATGAATTCAAGCATTCATTGTAATGTAGCGTAGTGGATAGAATTTTGGTGCTTCGTCCATAGGGTCAAATCCTTACCCGGCTGTGATGTTTACTGAGTGACCTTGGACAAGTGACAACTCTACACCCATGGTTACTCATTGTGAACTTTTGGTCATTCTTGGGGAGCAGATAATTGGCAAATAACCCAACTGGTAGAAGATAATGCTTGGTGGCTGTAAGCAACTTTCTTTCTAGGAATGTCAAAATAATTTGGCAGCATTTATAAATGCAACCATTTAGATATGCAGAACACTTATATTGCCCTATACTGAGTCAGCCCTTCAGTCTTTTCAAAGTCAATATTGTCTACTTTAACCAGCTGTGGTTCTCCAGGGTCTCCAGTTGGGGTCTTTCACAACACCTACTACCAGGTCCTTTCAACTGAAGATGCCAGGGGTTGAATCTGGGACCTTTTGCATGCCAAGCAGATGCTGTGCCACAGAGCCGTGGCCCTGCCCTTGCTGGATCAGACCAGTGGTCCATCTAGTCCAGCACAGTGGCCAACCAGTTGCCATGGAGGGCTAGCGAACAGGGCGTGGTCCCCTGATGTTGCCTCCCAGCACTGGTATTCAGAGTTGTACTGCCTCTGGAAGTGGAGGCTCCCTTTTGGTCACTATGGCTAGCAACCATTGATGGACCTATCCTTCATGAATCTGTCTAAGCCCCTTTTAAAGCCATTTATGCCTGTGACCATCACTGACAGTGAATTCCACAATTTAATTATTTATTGAGTGAAGACATAATCCTGCTGTTAATGCCTGTGAACTTCATTGGGTGCCCTCATGATCTGGTATTATGGCAGAGGGAGAAGAAGTTCTCACTATTCCCTTTCGCCAGCTGGTGCATAATTTTATAAACCCATCAAATCACGATTCATGCTAATCATAGTTCTGAGCCAAAACCATGGTTCTGGAGCTCTTGCTTGCTTTGATCTTCTGTTTCCTCAGTGCTTTGTTGTCTGGGAAAGATGGCCTTTGTAGGCAAAATGGCGGCCATACCTGTGGCTTTACCAGTTTAGACATCACAGCATTATACTTTGTACAAACTGTGGTTAGCAAACCCTCTTCAAATCGTGGGTACTGATTTTGCTTTATCAGTCTGTCACAGTTCTCTCATAATGCTAGACTACAGCTGAATTTTCTTAACCGTGGCTCATGTTGTCTGAAGTGAGCTGCTGTGTTCACCCCATAACTTGCTAATTCTGTTTTTGTATCTTTTTGCATTGTAGAATTTATTTGGTCAGCCTGGCCCTCCTGGCCAGAAGGGAGAAAAAGGAGAAGCATCTTTCACCACTGGCAGAGGCTTCCGGGGAGATCCAGGGGATGTAGGCCCCAGAGGTCCGTCGCTTCCAGGGCCCCCTGGTAGGGACGGTGTCCCAGGTTTGCCAGGTCGACCTGGCCCTCCAGTAAGTTTATACACATGCCAAGACTTGGCACCTCTTATGCAGAGGTCCATTAGTGGCTCTTAGCCACAAGGTATGAATGGAACACTCTGTCTGGGGCAGTGATGCTCTGTATCCTTTGTGCTTGGGAGGCTCCTGGAGTTCTGGCCCCACTGGTGGATCTCCTAATGGGAGTGTTGGACTGGATGGGCCATTGGTCTGATCCAACATGGCTTCTCTTATGTTCTTATGGTCTTTACTGCCTGTCATGCCTTAGGCTCGGATGTGAAGACTACAGGATTAAAGGACAATAGTTATTGTCAAGAGGGCTTTTAGCATTGAGGGAAAGCACACACTTGGGTCAAGGATCTCTAAGGATGCAGTTTAAAAGATATATATGATACAAAAGCTGTAACATGCCTGTATTTCTGATTCAGGGAGAGATGACCCTGGAGGAAACTGATGAGATTTCTGCTGGATGAAAATAGTAGTCACAAAACTGACAAAACTAAAATATAATATGAGGGACTAGCAGGGAGAGGACTGAGAACAACGATTCCCCAGACCCCTTGAAGCAAAGCCCTGACAGTCAACCTTGCCCTAGGAGTCAGAAAGATTGAATGAATGAATGAATGAATGAATGAATGAATGAATGAATGAATGGTTTATTTGTGGTCAAAGATCACTTTTCATAAGAATACAATATTATACAGTCAAAGAAGTTCATTCCAGGACAGAAAATATGTTTAGTTATAAAAACCTTAAAATATTTATGAACTATAATAATCCCCCCCCAAAAAACCCTTAAGATATATCTAAAATGTCTAATATAAGTAAAATTATTACAAGTCCTACAAAGAAAAACTATACATAACCAGGGGTCTTGTTGTGAAATTTTACCAAGTAGGAGCAGAATTTGGCTATTTGTCTGGAGATAATTGGCTTGTCATGAACTAAAAATCTCTCCAGGCAGGTCTCATCTGCATCTACTGATGGTCTGTCTAAAAATGGGGATATAAACGTATACCTATGAGCTTGATGGAACGGGCACCTAAAGAACATATGAACCATCGATTCCTCTCCTCCAATAGAACAAGGGCAACATCTATCTTCATATGGGGTCTTCCTGTATTTCGCATCTAGAACCCTTGAAGAGATAACCGCACAACGCGCCTAAGTAAAAGCTCTTCTATGAGATGGCACATCCAAATACGTAAAATATTTGGCCATATTCATAACGTATCTCAGGGGTCATTTTGTAGAAAAAGAGCTAGGGGAACTCATTAGCATAACTCATTAGCATATGCCACACCCCCTGACATCACCCGAAGTGTGTCATAAGGCCACACCCCCTGACATCACCGGAAGTGTGTCATTGGAACGGGCACCTAAAGAACATATGAACCATCGATTCCTTTTCTTCAATCGAACAAGGGCAACATCTATCTTCATATGGGATCTTCCTATATTTCACATCTAGCACCCTTGAAGGGATAACTGCATAATGAGCCAAAGTAAAAGCTCTTCTATGAGATGGCACATCCAAATACGTAAAATATTTGGCCATATTCATAGCATATCTGGACTCTCTTGGGGCCAGGAAACAAGGGGCTTTTATTCAATCTCGCTGTCGCTCTGTATCACGCACCCTTTGTTTGATGGTACTTTTCGCCTGGGAACTGCTCTGCGCCAAAAGATTCTCAGGAGAGAGTCCTGTTCTTTCTAAATTGATCTTGACCATTCGCATCCACCTTGGGAAATCGGAAAGATTTGCCACATATACTTTACTTTTTACTTTACTTTTCAACTTATAGAAAGTTTAACAATACTACAATGAAAATAGACAATAGCAAGAAAAATGGGGGGGGGGCAAATGTTACAGAAGGAGTCCGGGGCTCTTTTTGTAGCAGGTACTCATTTGCATATTAAGCGACACACGAAAGTTTAACAATACAACAATGAAAATAGGCAATAGCAAGAAAAATGGGGGGGGTAATGTTACAGAAGGAGTCCCCATCAATGTTCCCTCTAGTTGTGGAGTTTTGTGTGCAAAAATTCTACTTTGTGAGCTACTGGCATTAAAGTTGTGAGTGAGCGATTTGGCTATTGCACAAATTAGTTTGCTCTGGAGCCATCCTTCCTGAGCTAAGACAAAAATGTGTGCGCTGGAGGCTAAAAAACTGCGAGCTAGCTCACACTAACTCAGCTTAGAGGGAACACTGGTCCCCAGCGTTTTTGAGCCTGTGGACATCTTTGGAATTCTGACACAGCATAGTAGGTACAGCCGCAAAAATGGCTGTTGCAGCTTACCTGCAGTCACAGAATGTAGATCCTTGTGCTGTGGTGGCAGCTGCTGCTTCTGAAGCAATATTTTAAAAACTCCTTACAGGCAATGAGATCTCCATTGGCCAGTTAGAAGCCTTGCTGGGCAAAAGCCCCACCTGGCTCAGCCCACATTCTGAAAACACTTGGTGTGCACCAGGAAAGGTATTGACATACACCGTGGCACCACATTGGGAACCCCTGCGTTACAATCTTAGAAGACAGAACAAGGCTCAGAGTACAAACCAGCAAAAGAAACAACATGTGAACAATAGAAAAGAGCAAGAGTCCAGGAGCACCTTAAAGACGAACAACATGGGAGGCAGGGTAGGCACTTTCGTGAGTCACTGTTCACTTCTTCAGATCCCTATCAGAAGAAGCAGGCAGTGACTCAGGAAAGCTCCTACCCTGCCTCACGTTTTGTTAAGTCTTTAAGGTGCTACTGGTCTCTTGCTCAAACTCATTTGTTATGAGGGCCAGATTTGACGTAAATGAGACCTTGTTGGACCGGGCCATGAGTGTCATAAAATGTAACGCCAGGTAGCAGAGATATAAACTTTATAAAGGACACAAGCAAAAAGGGTTTTTCTTTTACTTAAAAAATGAAAACATGCTTAAAATATCAGCACTCTTGCAATATTTTGTTTATTTAACAGTGTCTGATAACTGACACCCCTTGCTCTGAATTATTGCAGCAAAATGTCTGTGCTGTTGCAGTCTTGAGTCTGCTGTTCAGGTGTGTATCTGTAAGCTGCAAACCTATGATCACGCAGCAGTAGCAGAACTGGACGAAGAAGCAGAAGACAGTCAGTTCTACTGCGAGCCTGATAGAAGCCCTCCGGGGGCCTGATCCGGCCCCCGGGCCATATGATTGACACCCTGCTCTATGGCATTATAACCAGCTGAGGTCTCTCCTGTCCCCAAGACCCACCTTCTCCAGGCCTCACCCCCCAAATCTCCAGGAATTTCCCAGCCCAGAGTTGGCAACCCTAACATGTATACATCTGGCCTCACCACCTTTCATAGCTCCAGGGTTCTTCTCCGATCACAGCTCCTTGTTCACCGCAGTCACATCCAATTTGGTCCTTAGTTGCTATTCGTGAACCTCTTGATTCCTTCTCGATACGTCCACTTGGGTCGTTTTACATGGCTTTGTTTCGTTCTGTTAACAGCTTCCCCTCTTTGTGTTTAGGGTGACGGTGGCCTGGGCTTTCCCGGGGAGAAAGGTCTGCCAGGACAGCCTGGGTTCAAGGGTCAGCGTGGTGAGCCGGGTCCCCCTGGCATTAGTTTTCCAGGCCCAAACGGAATCAGTGGGCCTCCAGGTGATCCAGGAGTAAACGGTCTTCCAGGACAGCAAGGACCTCCAGGCCCTCAAGGTACATTAATCAGGGATGCTTCTCCTTTTGAATTTGTCTTAAAGCCCACGTGATCAACATTGCACTTGCTTTTCAAAGTAGCCAACTGGATTTCCAGTTTTAACCCACTGACCTAGTCTTACAACTGGTACTCAGCAAACCAGTTGTGTTTTATTATTTATTTAGGATATGTCTTTCTCCCTTTTCTACTACAAAAAAGGACAGCTTACGGGTAAAGAAATTAAAAGCCAATAAGCCAATCATACAAGCATTAAACACAACAAAAATAGCTTGCAGCAAAAAATTGAAAAGAAATTAAAAGCCAATAAGCCAATCATACAAGCATTAAACACAACAAAAATAGCTTGCAGCAAAAAATTGAATAGTAGCAGTATTGCAGTGTCAGAAATACAGCGATTCTCCGTGACAGTCAATAAGACTGCTAAAACAAACCATCATATCAGGAGATAAATTCAGCTCAGACTCTTGGAATAAAACTGTTTTAACATTCTGCAAGGCCGGAAGCAAAGGGGCAGGATGAATTTCCAAAGTTTGGAAGCCGCAGCCAAAAAGGCCCTGTCACGTATGCCCACCAGTCTTGTCCGTGGGTCATATTCAAGAATCCATTGAAGAAACATAAGAGGGTAAAAGGTCAATGGAAATAGTGTTCAAGTTATTAGGAAATGTGACTGTAAGCTGAAGCCTAGCTTCAGAAGATAATCTACATTGGTGTGTAACTAGCCTAAAGAAAAGCAGCCGCTTACAAAAACTTGGATATTTGCCTATAGGTACCCAAGAGTACTCGACTGGCTTTCGAGCAAGGGAACCTTTACCTTTACCTTTTTTACCCAAGAGTAAAATACACATAGTATCACTTGTAAATTATGTGTGTGGCTCTTACTATATGTTTGTCCCTTTTAAGTATGCACAGCAGCATCAGTGTAAAAGGAGGAAGCAACTGTGCCAGTGTGCTGTCTGTAATACATGAGATAGGAGTGTGGTTTGTATGAAAGTACGGAACGTCATTATAAGTGTCCTTCTGTCCAAAAGAGTAGAAAATGGTGTTTTCTAGATGTACTTTGTGATCATGGCGGAATGAGTTTCCTTGCTCCATCTAATAAGCCAGTTTGGTGTAGTGGTTAAGAGCAGCAGACTCTGATCTGGAGAACCGGGTTTGATTCCCCACTCCACTCCTCCACATGCAGCCAGGTGGGTGGCCTTGGGTCAGTCCCAGTTCTTTCAGAGCTGTTCCCTCAAGAGCAGTTCTCTCAGAGCTCTCTCAGCCCCCCCTGCCTCACAGGGTGTCTGTTGGGGGGAGAGGACGGGAAGGAGACTGTGAGCTGCTCTGAGACTCTGAGTAAAGGGCAGGGTATAAATCCAACTCTTCTTCCTCCTCCTCCAAATTTTAACCATGGAGAAATGGACTGCCCTCTTTTCCAAGTGACCCAAATGCTTCTCTGGCTTAAGCAATAGCCAGTAACTGCTCTGTCTGCTTTTACTCCCCCCCGCAATCTCTTTAAAAATGAAAATGGCTCAGGGCTTGGAGATCTTCTGCACCCCTTCTGTATAATGAGAAACTCTTGTTGTACAGAGAAGGAGACAACCAGTGCAGGTGGCATTACATGATATCCATTAGAATAGCCCTGAAAAGAAATGGAAGGGTACATCCCTTTAAGGGGAAAAGGGAATCTGAGCAGAGTTTTCTCTGGCCTGATGAGCTCAGACTCCCTCTGCTTTCGCATTGCAGCAGATATAGATACATTTTTGCATTTATTTATTTATTTATTTATATCCCACTTTTCTCCCCAGTTGGGACTTAAAGCAGCATAGAATATTCGTTCTCTCCCACCCTCAGTTTTATCACAACAACCCTGTGAGGTAGGCCAGGCAAAGAGTTGAGATAGGTCACTCAGCAAACTTTCATAGTAGAAGTGGGGATTCGAACCTGGGTCTCCCGGGATCCTAGGCTGACACTCTGTCCAATACACCACACCAGCTCTCAATACTATGTCAATACTTATAGTGCTTGTGATGCTGATTGGGTCCTCCTGTTTGCATCTCCCCATGTGTAAGACTGTCTAAAAAACAGCCACAGTTATTTAGGCATATCTTGGTCCCCCGCCTTATATTGGTCCCCACACACACTTTTTAAAGAACAGTAACTATTTTTTAAAAAATCACAAATCTGTATCAGGGATGGGGTGGAGGTGTTGTGTGATGTCACTGGAACCAGCCAGTCAGTACTGCACATTGTCTGGATATTGGAGAGGAACTTTCCTATCTGACCAAAACGCAGGGTGCATCCTTTCTGAGTGGTGTCACTGCTGCATATGTCACTGTCTAAAACCCATTCAGAACTAAACCAGTTTTACCTTAATGATACTGCTCACTTAGCCTACAGGCCTTGAGCAATGTCACTCTAGATACAAGCCCCCCCAATAAAATTACTACACCATTTTTCACACAGAACTGAAAATCTCATGGCTCTTATATATACTGTCACTTAGCATTTTCAACATGAACACTGAGGTTTGTTTTCCCAGTGATGACTAAACATCCTTAATTTATTTGAATACGTTATGTCGCAAGTTCTGCAGTGTAATCCTAAACCTGTCTGCTTGCAAAAGAAATTCCAAGAGCCTGTGAGGAGGCTTGTGCCTTAGAATCCATGAACATGACCAACCGGTCTGGTTCAGAGAGAGGCCACGAAGCTCACAATAACTGTGCTCCGGAGCCAGATGTTGGAGCCAAACCCAAGGAATGGTCTCGGGCCCTGCTTGCAAAATTCCAGAGGCTCCCAACTAACCTCTGTTGGAAACAGAATTCTGGGCTAGAGAGGCCTTTGGAATTCTGACGCAGGGAGCGGGGCACAATCGCAAAATGGCAGCCACAGAAGGTGGAGCCAACTACAAACTGGCCGCCACCAGAGGCAGACCTGCACACACTGAAGTGTATGGGGAAAAGAGAGGTAATTAAAAAAAATACACTGGGGAAGAGGCGCAAGAGAATCAAACCAACATAGGTGACACCTGCTGCTGAATTAAAAAATACACTGGAGAAGAGGCGCAAGAGAATAAAACCAACATAGGTGACACCTGCTGCTGAAACAGTATGTAATCTGCACAGCTAATGGGGTCTCCAGTGGCCAATCAGAAGCCCTGCTGGGCGAGAGGCCCACCTGCCCATCCTTTCTAAAAACACTTGGTGAGCATCGGCAGAGGTGTCAGTAGGCACCATTGGGGGCTCCTGCATTATTCTGACAAAGCAAGGAAGTCACCTTATGGCTACTCCTGTCTGCATCCTCAGTGTTCTGACGCATCCCATGACTTGGAAGTGGTGGGGGCATGTGGTGGTCATGGTGACATGATGTATGCAGATTCCGGAAAACCAGGCTGGCGTAGAGTTGCCAGATCCCCTGGTGAAGGCGGGGATCCCCCGCTCCCACGCCCCATCTCCCCGCTGCCAATCAGCTGGGGGGGGAAACGCCCCCAGAAAAAGAGGGAGATCCGCTGTCATTACCTGTGTGACCCAGAAGTGACGTCATCACTTTTGGGACACTGAGGACGACACTCTGGTATTTGGGCAAAAGCTCTATGGTAGAAGCCAAATTTACCATAGAGGGGTTTTTTTGCCCAAATGCCAGAGTGTCACCCTGATGTCCCGGAAGCGATGACATCACGTCCAGGTCACGTGGGCAGTGATGTAGACACATCACTGTATGTAGGCTGGGCCTCTCTGCTGCTCCCGGTAAGTCCTCACCTACCCCCCCACACACACACACACTGGTTGCCAGGAGGGATCTGGCAACCCTACGCTGGCATTGCTGTGCTTCCAAGAGGGTGCCAAGCAGGAAGCCCTTTCTGGCCTAAGAGGACCTTCACATGGTAGGTTTTGCCCTATGAGGAGACCAGGTGGCAAGCAATGGAAATGCCGTTTAAACAACCCGTTCTCTTTAATCAGTTTACAGTGGCCAAACGTGATCTGTACCTATTTTGTAATAGACCTCTATCGGCTGTTGCTGGTTAGTAGCATCCTGGCCTTAAGAGGGTGCAAAGGGGGTGGGGGGTTGTGTGGAGAGAAACTGGGTTTGCTTCCGATGAGAACCAGATTCCCAAATCTCAATTGAAATGTTGTTTGCTGCCGGTTGAAAGGAAAAAAAAGGTCCTTCCTTTCCCCCCCCCCCCATAGGTTCTAATGCCAGCTTTCCTCAACGGTTTTAACAGCAACGTCTTCTGCTTTCTGCTGCCGCTTTTATTTTTTCATATTATTTCAGCCTCATGCATATTAAAACTTTTTGTCCAGTGAGAGAAAGAGGATGTTTCATCTTTGCAGTGTATAAAAGATGCCTACATATATTCACAGGCAAAATGCTTTGCATTTCCCCCCTGTTCTCCCCCCCCCTTCCAAAATGTGCCCTCTGAAAATGAAGAGGGTCTAAATCTTCCTTCCCGTCATACAAATGAGACCACACAGAATCGGCTGCTGTCTGAAATCCTGGAGAACCGCTGCCAGCCAGGCTTGGCGAGTGGTTTCCAACCTGTATGATCCTGCGAGCACCTTCGGAATTCTGACGCACTGTGGTGGGTGCGGTCACAAAATGGCTGCCACAAAAATAACCGCCACAAAAGGCAGAGCCAGCCACGGCTTACCTTCAGTTACACAGTAAAGATCCTTGTGTTTTGGTGGCAGCTGCTGCCAAAGTTACATTTTAAAAAAAATCTGCGTGGCCAATCAGATCTCCAGTGGCCAATCAAAAGCCTTACTGGGCAAAATCCCTTGGACCTGGATGTCCCAATGTTTTGAGCCAGTAGAGGGCAGACTTTTTGAATTTATATCCCGCCGGCAGTGCCTGTGAATATGTGTGGCTTGTGGTTGAAGGAAAACGCTTTCGATCTTGTGGGTTTTCTCTGCCTTTGTTTAACCTGTGCTCCTTTGCTTAACTGGTATAGGTGACTGCTGCTGCGGTGAGGAGTTTGGTAATGGAGTCTTAGACACTCTGGGAGGTGAGAGCGAGGCCCCAGCTGTTGTCGAAATGATGACGGGCAAATCCTCTTCCTTCCCATTATTACACAAGACACACACACACAAGACACGCCCAGCACCAGGGGAAGGGAGGGGAGGGAAGGGGATAGAAGAGAAGGGGGTCACATTTGTTGGTCCCTGAAGGCTGAACGAAGCCAGCCAACCAACAGAGAGAGAGCTTGCTTATGTGTGCTTTCCCCCTGAACCCACACTGGGTGCTTAAATGCTCAACTCTGCTTCCTCATGGCTACGTATCTCCATGTCTTTGCTTGCTGCATGTGCCTTACAGTGGCTGCGGAACAAAACACAGCGCTATAGCCAGGATTGTGCTTTCCATCCCAACCCTCAAAACAGAAATGTCAAGATGTTTGCCTCCAGGAAATGCAGATTCTCAGCACGAATCGTGGAGTGTACGCCCATTTGCATACATTCACTTGTCCGGCTGTATTTTTGCTTGCCTTGGTTGCACTTTGCCTGTAGCCAGGGGGGGAGCGGAGAAACAGCTTCCGGTCCGTAGGGAGGGGGGAAGGAACAGAGGTCTAGCTGTAGGAGAGTCACAGGCACTGGCTTTAGGGTTGCCATCCCCTGATTTCAGGGGCCCCAATCTGCTATCGACCAGGTGGCTGGGGAAGCCCCCCCCCCCAAACAGCAGCATCCCGCGGGGGGGCTGCCGATG
>NW_015164778.1:77101-79567 GCF_001447785.1 Gekko japonicus
AGTCTGCCGTTTGTTACCGCTCGTACGTGTCAATTTCATACTATGTGCTGCCCCTCAGCTTCGCCCGATTTTCCCCGCGTCTACTCAATCTTCAAAAAACAGGATTGAGTAGACGCAGGGGAAATCGCGCGAAGCCTCCGGGGCAAAATGCGGCCGCGCAGCAGCTCGTGTGACATTGGCACGTACCATCGGGGCAAAAGGGAAGAGCGAGCGTGGAGCAGCGCTTGTGGGAAATCAGCCTATGTTTTCTCGGCTACAAAGGGATAGGTAAAAGTTTTGACGTGTTTTCTTTCCATAGGTATGACACTGCCCTGTATAATCCCTGGAGCGACTGGTCCCCCTGGGCTTCCGGGTCCCCCAGGATTTCCAGGTATGAATGCTGTGCCAAAACACACACAAGCCCAGGATCTTATCTTCTGCATGGACATCTGCACTAAACTTTTGTTTCTCGGGACGGTTTTGACTTTCCCCCCCATAAATATAATTTGGTACTGCCATATGACCACTTGCCAGCTCTTCTGGTCCCCATTTGTATGCACACCACAGAATAAATCTGGGACTGAGCATGGTCTTATTTGAGTATTTTAGGGGGATGATTTCTGAATGCTGAAAGCCAGTTGAGAGAGCGGGGGACTCTCAGTTAGGAAAGGCCATCCCAGGGAAAGTGTGGGTTTGGGAATGGATTGGCAACCCGAATTTGTGGCGTATGCCTTCTTAAGAAAACGGTTGCTGTCCATTTGGGAACTGAACCACAGTACTTTTGATAGACTGGGGGCGATTTCTCACTAGAGCTGCCTCTCAGCACAGCCGCCGTTTGCCCCAACACAAACATGTCAATTTCACACCCGAAGCTCCGGGGCTGCATTTTGACTCGCGGCTTCGCCCGATTTCCTCCACAGTTTCGTGATCCTGGTTTTTGAGGATCATGAAACTGCAGAGGAAATCGGGCGAAACCGCGGGTCAAATGCAGCCCCGCAGCCTCGGGTGTGAAATTGACATGTTTGTGTTGGGGCAAACGGCACTGCGCTGCGAGGCTGCTCTAGTGAGAAATCGCCCTGGGTTTTATTGCTGCTGCTTATCCGTATTAACTATTTAAAACATAGGTATTTGTCTGTTTATATGACGACAGCTGCAAGAATCTTATATGCCAAATATTGGGAAACTATGGTGATACCAACAAAACAGGAGTTTGTGAATAAACTTTTTGAAACAGCAGAAAATGATAAACTGACTTTAGAAATGGGATTAAGCAAAGAGTGGACATTTCAAAAAACATGGGAAACGTTTTATGATTGGTATAATGCAAATGTAATAGAAGATTAGGCAATGATAGCACAATGGACTTGAGAACACAGAAGACAGAAGAATGGAAAGTGTTTGATATAGCGTTTTTATTAATTAAGTAATTGCATATAAGCATATAATGTAACTGCACTCTTGGTATATACATTATGTGTAGTAGAGTGTCTGTTTGTAGTGTGTAGATTTGTTTGTTGTAGATTATAAAAAATTAATACGAGTGTACCTATGGGAACTTAAAAAAAACAAAAACTATTTAAAACATTTTTATGCAACCTTTCCACCCAATCAAGGCCTACGAGGCAGTGAACATAAAGAACGTTAATACATTTAAGCAATTAAAACACATTTAAAATGATAAGACCATTCAATTAAAACAATACCAGAAGGAGGGCCAGTAACCATTATTGGGGGAATGCCAGAGGAACCAAAAAGTCTTCACCTGTGGGCGAAAGATAGCGAGAGAGGGAGACAGGTGAATTTCCCTGGGGAGGGTGTTATGTTTACTGCTTCCATTTTCCTGCTTTAATGTATTAAGTGATCTGCAGACTGTTGACTCTTAGGCCATGTTTACAGTGACTGTATTTTATTGCAGACTGTTTTTATAGCTATTGCCTCAGCCCCCTGAATGGTGGAAAGGAGATCCAGAAGTCCTGTGAAAATGGAAGTGCGACAAAGTAAAATGGGGCTGACTCAGAAAATGCAGCACTGTTGTGTCCGCTGGCCGCCACCAGGGGCCAGCGAATACCCCAGAGCTTGACTCTGGAAGAACAATGGGGACTAGGCTCCTGGTCTCTCCACAGAGGGACCAATGGGACGTTGGCGGGAGATTCAAACCCACCAATGGGACCTAGGGGGGTGTCCCCAGTTGTGTACATAGTTGGCCCACGGGCCGTTTCCCTTTGTCCTTGTTGTGTAGCAGTGAAGCGTGCAGGATGCTATGCGAACCGCAGCGGCCTAGCCATGCAGTTAAACCCACTACACAATAAGCACATTGCTAGGGAGAAGAGTAGATGAGTTTGGCCTTTGCTTCTAACGTGCAGGATTAGATACTCACTGATCATACACCCCTGGAAAACTCTTACCCTGGGATAGATCTCATGCAGCAGAAAGGAGGGGGGCTGAGAGCAAACTGTAGAGCAGACAAGAAATGGCAGGCAGCTCTTT
>NW_015164778.1:79615-81387 GCF_001447785.1 Gekko japonicus
TTTTCTGTGGATCTATGGCATTTTTAAAATCCTGCTTTTCCTCCAGGGAGTTCAGAGTAACCTATATAATTCTCCCTACCCCGTTTTATTCCCGCAACGACCCCGTGAAGTAGGTTAGGAGAGGGGGAAGTGATTGGACTGTGGTCACGCAATGAGTGGCCACTGGAACTTGGCTCATCTCAGTCTAGCACAGGGCTGGCCAAACTTGCTTGGCATAAGAGCCACACGGAATAAACGTCAGATGTTTGAGAGCCGCAGGACATGAATAGATATTGCACACACGTTTTTATTTTAAGATATGCAGATTTGCTTTTAACTAACATTAAACGAGACTGCCAAAAATAAAACCCAAAGGGGTAAAAACTAGGGCTGCCAAGTGGGGGCGGGTGGCGGGTAAACCCGAAGGGCAGCTCCCGGAGCCCGGGGAGGCTCCCCCGCCAGTAGGATATTTTTACTTGGCAACCCTAGTAAAAACAGATATTGAGAATGATATTTATTTGTCCAATATTTATTTGTTTGCTAATGATATTTATTTGTCAGAGAGAGAGAGAGAGAGAGATGGAAAGAAAGTGTGAGAGAGAGAGAGAAAGTGAGAGAGAGAGAGAGAGAGAGAGAGAGAGAGAGAAAGTGGAAGGAAGGAAGGCATGCCTCCCCTTCTCTTCCCCAGCCACCCTGCCGGGAGCCACACAATATGTGTGAAAGAGCCACGTGTGGCTGCCGAGCCACAGTTTGGCCACCCCAGGTCTAGCACTTTGAGAGCTGCCCCACTCTCTCACGGGTTAAGAGCTGAAGTGAGCAGAGGTCTTGAATCCACTGGGTCTCTCCTTCACGCTGGATGTGAAGCAGAAAGCTAGAGAAAGGAACAGATGTGACATAAAGCACCAGATGAAGAGAAGTGAACTTCAAAGGGCACTGGGTGTTTATTGTCTAATGTGCTCACCATTGCGGTCTCTGAGGGCCTCGTAAATAGTCGCAAGGATGCCAGATGTTCACAGTCCCTTTTTTTTGGTCGCTTGTCGGCCAGCTTTATCACCACTCCAAGAACCCTTCCAAATGCAAGATTATGCAAGAAACCTTTTATAATCTCCTGTACAAGCAGCGCTCTCATTTTTGCAGCGCCACTGAAGAGTGCATTTGTTCTCAGAACACCTTGGTATAAGAAAAGAATAAGTGCTTCAGACAATTAAATACTCATTTTGTTTGTTTATCCGAGTTGTTTATATCACAGTTTTCCCCTGATCAAGGGGATTCGCCTTTTGCATCTTTTTGAGGTTCCTTTTTTCTTGGTGGTTTATATATTCACGTACACCCACCCACCCAGTCTTCATGATGGCGATCTCACTTTGCAGTAGTTGTCAGACACTGTGGAGAAGGTGCTTGCACAGGTTTGATCAGGGGTCATTTCATAGAAAAAGAGCTAGGGGGACTCATTAGCATAACTCATTAGCATATGCCACACCCCCTGACATCAGGGGCCCGGCGGTGGACCTGCAAGGCCAGCGGGAGTGCGAGGAAGCCCCGCCAAGGCCCTCCCTGGCCCCAGGCAGGCAGGGGTGGGGAGAGGCGGGGAGGAAGCAACTTACCCTCCCTCTTCTCCTGCCTCCTCCTGGCTGAATGAGGGCTGGAAGCAGGGCAGCCGGAAGCAGGGGGCGGGGCTTCTTCATGTGCCCCGCCCCCCTGCACCTCACCCGGTGGAACTGCGTTCCCCCGTGTTCCCCCCGAAATGACCTCTGGGTTTGATTAAATTAGGCACACAAAGATTTCACCTAAGA
>NW_015164778.1:84342-84469 GCF_001447785.1 Gekko japonicus
CGGGAGGAGGAAAGCTCCCGCCCTGCCCACGCTGCCGCCGCGCGTCCTACCCCAGGGTGTGCCAGGAGTGTTCAGGAACTGGAATGACAGGGCCACGGCGTGGAATGACAGCCCCAGGGTGGAGCAG
>NW_015164778.1:84902-113813 GCF_001447785.1 Gekko japonicus
ACTGGAATGACAGGGCCACGGCGTGGAATGACAGCCCCAGGGTGGAGCAGGAGTGTTCAGGAACTGGAATGACAGGGCCAACAGTGGAATGACAGCCCCAGGGTGGAGCTGGAGTGTTCAGGGACTGGAATGACAGGCCACGGAGTTGATTGACAGTCCCGGGGTGTGCCAGGAGTGTTCAGGAACTGGAATGACAGGCCACGGAGTTGATTGACAGTCCCGGGGTGTGCCAGGAGTGTTCAGGAACTGGAATGACAGGCCACGGAGTGGAATGACAGCCCCAGGGTGGAGCAGGAGTGTTCAGGGACTGGGATGACAGGCCACGGAGTGGAATGACAGCCCCAGGGTGTGCCAAGAGTGTTTAGGAACTGGAATGACAGGGCCACACAGTGGAATGACAGCCCCAGGGTGGAGCAGGAGTGTTCAGGAACTGGAATGACAGTTATAGTTTATTAAAATATTTTATTACACTATTTGGTTCAGAAATTTGTTTTTTCTGTTTTCCTCCTCTAAAAACTAGGTGCGTCTTGTGGTCAGGTGCGTCTTATGGAGCGAAAAATGTATGTTTTGAATAATAATTCATGTTTTGTACAGCACTTGGATCGGGCCCTTTATAGTGAGCTATCATAGGTGCTGGTCCACTTGTGGTTTTATTCTACTAGTAGGAACGTATAGAAGAATCTGCAACACGAGTGATGTTTTGGCCTCATCTGTAAAATATATGCTGTAGAACGTACTAGTAATGAGATGGACCTCCGTTACACATCTATCACAGATTTCTGTTGTGCGTGTGATCAACTGAGAAACAGTGTAATGGTTTCGGCACTAACAATAATTTTTCTTACTTAAGGCTTTCCTGGCATCAGTGGAGATGCGGGGTTTCTGGGACTTCCGGGATCTGATGGAACAAATGGGTTCCCTGGTAAGTCAGGTCCTCCTGGCTTGCCCGGTGCGAAGGGGCCGCCTGGTGAAGTGCTTGGAGCTGAGAGAGGACCTCAAGGGGAACCTGGGCAACCAGGGTTGCCGGGAGAGAAAGGCATGACTGGGAATCCTGGATTTCCTGGGCAGAAAGGTTAGTGTTGCTTCTTATAAGAGAAGTAGGGGGAAGAATCATGGCAAATAGATTTTATCTGCTGCTATTAGTAGACACGGGGATGTGGGATGGTCTAATACAGCCCCCTCTCATCAGACCTCAGAAGCTAAGTGGACTTGGTACTCGGATGGAAGACCATCAAGGAAGGCTCTGCAGAGGCAGGCAACGGCAAGCCACCTCTGCTTAATCACTTTGCCTTGAAAGCCCCTTGCTGGGGTCCCTGTAAATTCGCTGCACCTTGACAGCACTTTGCTCACACACATTAGTAGCCATGATAGCTAAATGGAGTTCCCATGTTCAAAGCCGCTGAGCACTGGTTGGGGGGGAGAAACACCGGGAGAGCCAGTTTGGTGTAGTGGTTCAGTGCGCGGACTCTAATCTGGAAGAACCGGGTTTGATTCCCCACTCCTCCACTTGCAGCTGCTGGATGACCTTGGGCAAGCCGTAGTTATGATAAGAGCTGTCCTTGAAAAGGAGCAGTTTCTGTCAAGAGCTCTCTCAGCCCCTCCTACCTCACAGGGTGTCTGTTGTGGGGAGGGGAAGGGAAAGGAGTTTGTAAGCCGCTCTGAGACACCTTTGGGTAGTGAAGGGCCATGGGGTATAAATCCAATCTCTTCTTTTTCTTCTTCTTCCTACCTTCCTGCCCTGCATGTGGGATTCCTGGGGGCGTCTGGTTGACCACTGTGGGGAACAGGATGGGGGAGTAGATGGCCCTTCTGATCCGATCCAGTAGGTCTTTTCCACTGCATGTACTATTTCTTCTTCTCTCCAGATGTGTGTTCGTCTGCCACCTGCAGACAGCGCCATACCTCTGTCGTAGTGGGCTGTATTCCGTGGATGCTTATGCCACAAGATAATTGATTGTTTTTCCGCAAAGAAAAGATGGTTCTTCTTCATAGTCTCTGTGCAGCCGCAGATACAAGCTCCACGCTTACACAGAGCATCTTTTCAAATTCCCTAGAGTGTGAACCTGATCGTTGGTACCAAAAGCCCCTTCTTCAAGGCGAACAAAACCAAACGTGCGTGCCTTGATGGGCAGCGTTAACACTCTCCTGAGCGATTCTGTTTCCGCCACCGCCAACATCTGTGTAGTTGAGAATGTTTGTTTTCTTCAACCGTCAGTTAGGCCTTACTCTTATTTCCCGTTTGATTATTGTATTTCCTACGCTCTGCACTGCTTCTGTGTTTCCAGGATCGGATGGAAGGCCAGGTCTGCCAGGTATCAAAGGAGGACGTGGAGAACCAGGTCCTCCAGGTACCGATGGACCAAGAGGACCTCCGGGGCCTGGAGGCCCGTATGGTATAAAAGGAATACCAGGTCCAGTGGGCACAGTCGGCTTGCCGGGAGCACCAGGTATGCAGTGTCCCAAGCACGAAGAACATACTGTTTTCCATCCACCTCCTTCAGGGGCAGAATCTCCTATGAGAGCCAGTTTGGTATAGTGGTGAAGTGCGCGGACTTTAATCTGGGAGAACCGGGTTTGATTCCCCACTCCTCCACTTGCAGCTGCTGGATGACCTTGGGCAAGCCGTAGTTCTGTCCAGGGGTCATTTTGTAAAAAAAGAGGTGCAGGAGCTCATTAGCATAACATTAACATAACTTATTTGCATATGCCACACACCCCTGACATCACCGGAAGTGTGTCAGAAGGCAACACCCACAGCTCAGGCTCCACTGGCCTCTTGGATTGCTAGCTATGGGTGGAGGGGATGCGCAGATCTGCCCTCACAGAGGAGGGAGAGCTTGTACCTGAATAAACCTTGGCCTTAAAGGTGCCACTGGACTCCTTTGGATTGCTATCGAGGGGTGGGGAGGCTCTGCAGCTTACCTGGCTGCTTCTTGCTCTGACTGAGGGCTGCTGGGAGCAGGGGGCGGGGCTTGTTGCATGTGCCCGCCCCCTGGGCTCTTTACTGCTGGAGCTCCGCTCCTGTGCGCTCCTGCAGGAAGTGACCCCTGGTTCTGTCAGAGCTGTTTTCTCAAGGACAGTTCTGGAAAGAGCTCTCTCAGCCCCACCCACCTCACAGGGTGTGTGTTGTGGGGAGGGGAAGGGAAAGGAGATTGTAAGCTGCTCTGAGACTCCAAGTGAAGGGTGGGGTATAAATCCAATCTCCTCCTCCTCCTCCTCCTCCAACTCGGCCAAGTTCATAGCACTGAACCTGGATATGAAGTCAAGACATCCAGTTATGGGATGGGGGGGGGAGGGCTCCCCCAGGCACTTCTGTTATCAAGAGACCGGGGGAACATCCTGAGTTGATCTTGGGACTCCCATCGGTTTCAGCAAGCTTGACGCTGAACCTGATTGCCCACAAAGTATGTTGAAGCATGCATCGGATCACCATCCAGAAACTACGAGTTGTTGAATTTGGCAACATGGACCGGACAGCCCGTTTGAGTTAGCTCCCGAAGGAAATGTTACCGCACCACTCTGAATGTTACTCTGCAGATGAGCACACCTGGAAACAATCCCGTTTTATTCATGGTCATCATTAGTGACTAACTTTCATTACCCATAATCATGCTCTAATCTCAGGACTTTCCCTGCAGGTAGACATCTGAACCTCGTTGCCCCATTGTCATTCCCTTTTCCATAAGTGCCTCCAACTTGGCCAAGTTCATAGCACTGAACCTGGACATGAAGTCAGGACATCCAGTTATGGGATGGGGGGGAGGGGTCCCCCAGGCACTTCTGTTATCAAGACACCGGGGGAACATCCTGATTTGATCTTGGGACTCCCATCGGTTTCAGCAAGGTTGACGCTGAACCTGATTGCCCACAAAGTATGTTAAAGCATGCATCGGATCACCATCCAGAAACTACTAGTTGTTGAATTTGGCAGCATGGACCAATTGACTTAGCTCCCAAGGGAAATGTTACCGCCTCACTCTGAATGTTACTCTACAGATGAGCACACCTGGAAACAATCCCATTTTATTCATGGTCATCATTCGTGACTAACTTTCATTACCCATAATCATGTTCTAATCTCAGCAGTTTCCCTGCAGCTAGAAATCTGAACATCGTTGTCCCATTGTCATTCCCTTTTCCATAAGTGCTGCTAAGTCTCTCTATCCTTCTGAGCCAGGGGTTCCCCAACAGGGCAGCTGTGGGCCCCATGGCACCTACCTTGGTACCCACTGAACTTTTCAGAAAGCGGGTGTGGTCATTCTAAGGCAGGTTTTGTTATTGGCTGCCTCCATTCCAATTAAAGAGGTTTCCCACCAGTGGAGGGCTGGTAAGCGCCAGGGCATTCCTTACTCAGGGTGTGGTGACATTCTCCCTTCCATTCAAAGGTAGGAGTCAGATTAGGACTTGTGGGTTTCGTTAGGAGCTCCCCTTTCCTTTCCCCCGTCCCTGACGTGTGAGCATGGCTTTGAATGGGGAGCCGGAGGTCACAGAGGGAGGGGGTGACTTGTCACAGCGCTGCCCTTCCCATGCAGCTGCCCGCCCACCCGCCCACATCTCTGACTGCATGTAGACTGTGCTCAACGGTTACGAGGTTCAGGGCTTTTTATTTTCCACATCATTCATTTTTTGCAGCCATATGCCTTTCTTCCTTGTTTCATACGTTTTTGTCTGTTTTCCCTCACCATGTTTTTCTCTTCCATTTACCACCAACCTCTCCATTTCTGATGTCACACTGTTTTGGTTTTGGGTTCTTCACAATAGGCTGTCAAGGTGAGAAAATGCATTGTAGCACAAAAGCGCCTGGACTAACCTCAACCACCTGGCTTTTAATGCTACAAGGATTGCATTGACTGTAGGTGATACCCCTTATATGAATCCCGCCGAGGACCCCGGTGCTGAACAGGCCCAGATGTTAGGCCAAATCCAACCCAGAAGAGGCTTTTCTGCTCTAGGAATCTGGCTGCTCCAGGCTGCTACTTCCATCCACATTTTCCTTGTTTTTTAAAAAAATATATATTATTTTGTGACTCAGGTGCTGAAATCAGGGTCTTACAGGCTTATCAGCCTGGTTTTGCTGCTTTCATGAGCAATTTTGCGAAAGCTAGCTTTTTAATATTTTAATTCGAAATGAATCTGAGCATTCTGTTTTCCAACGGTTTGAGACTTCAGCCCAGCAGACTAACCAGGTGTTCCAGATGTTCAGCTGGGAACAGCCTGAATAATTCAGAGGTTAATTCTGCACAGCTGGCTGCCAGTGTTAGCCACTGGCAAGCATCTCAGCTTCCCAGACTTTGGTTCCTGAATTATGATGGATCTGTGAGTGTTTCTCCCCCACCCCCACCCCCCAGTAATGTCCGGAGAGCAGAATGATAGGCGATGGGAAGTGTACCTTGTTTCATCATGCCTCTTCTCATCCTTGCCCCCACTCCCCCCCCCCAGTTATCCCCTTTGATGGGAACTGCAAATGGAAACGGTCGCTCTAGAGGCTTCCTTCCCCAGTTTCTGTTGTGACCCACCCAAATCTCCCTTACAGCGGCCAATCAAGGGGAATCCTAAATTATCCCGCGCATAAGGGGTTTCACTTTTCGCAGTTGTGTAGTGGTGTAGGCAGTAACCTCCTTAGGCCTTTTAATGGTTAGACAACTAATGCTTTTTAAAAATTATTTTGGCATATCTAAACTTGCGCTACTAGAAGCCTGCATGATTTTTGAGGTTTGTCTGCCATGAGCAATACAGTGCTCAGAATAGACAGCTTGGAAAAAAGGCTCAGAGAGAGCAGGGGGAGAGAGTGGAGGTGGCGACGCTGAAAGTTTTTGCTTGTCTTGGTTCAGGACTTCCTGGGGACAAAGGCCAACTTGGCGATCTGGGCCCACCTGGCCCTGCTGGCATGAAGGGGCTCCCTGGTCTTGAGGGTCTTCTGGGACGTCCTGGTGAAAGAGGGCTTCCTGGGCCACTTGGTCGTCTGGGCCCAGATGGGAATCCAGGTTTCCCTGGATCCAAAGGTAAGAAGCATTTAGTAGGGAGCGGGGAGCATCTGTGTTAACGAGAATTGTTTGTTTCGGTACACTTGGGAGTTCATAAAATGCTGTGTAAAAGTGCAGGACGAGTCCTGCTGGATCAGACCAAGGAACTGTCTCATTCAGTATCCAGTTGAACACCCCCAAGAAACTCACAAGCAGGGCAGGAAGGCAGTGGTCCCCCCTCCCCCCCACACACACATTGAACCCCACCATCGCTGGACGTTTTCCCGAGCTATGGTGGCAAATGGCAATTGACGAAAATGGTAGAAATCCCTTTAAAAATGAAATCAGATTTACAAAGTAATTCTCAAAGCGTTCGCTCTCCAGTGGCATAGGTGTCCACTGAAGGCACAAGGCAGCTAAATTTTTAGCACATTTTCATCCTGTTAACTTCAGTGCTTAACTCTGCTGTTGACGGTTTCACGGTGCTTCAACTTTGTTGGATTGTAGCCTTAGACATTTGGAAGCGCCTTTCCACAAAGTCAGGAACTTTCCCTTGCAGGAGGCGTTCCTTTGGTAGGAGTCTGTGTAGCAAAAGGCAGCCATAGGGTCCAATCAGGGTTGACAGGTGCCCTGTCCAGGTAGAGCTGTGCTAAGCCAGTGCTCTCTAGGTGTGAGTCAACCACGTCTAGTGAGGAGAGCTTAAATCATCTTTATTCAACTTCACACGCATTCAGAAGATCATGTACTCACAATCCTCCAGACAGCTGGGTGGAAAGTTACATCTTGTGATCTAAGCTAGTTCAATAGCTAGCCAGATCATTAAGGACCTTGCAGTAAGCGTTGATGAACAAAGAAAACAGAAAAGAACAATAAAATCCTAACTTTGCACCTCTGAGCTCAGGAGATTACTCTTAATGAGCCAATCAGAGGGAAGCTTCTGGGACCCCTAACTGTGGACTCCAATTCCCAGGTGCACAAGTCTTAAAGATACAGAGCAGTTTTACTAAACTACAGATAACGCTGACTGGGGGCAGCATACTCCCCGCCTGAAATCCTACAGGGTTTCACTACCCACATGCATAGCAATGAAGCTGTATAACTATAACTGGGCATAATTGGCATGCTACACTGCTAACTATGTGCTAGACAGAAGATTAAGGCATGCAAAACTTGATTAATCAGTCTTCGAGTCCTTCTATAACGCTGACTGTGGGCAGCATACCAGGTATCCCCTGGAAACTGGTGGGGACTTACAGGCAGCGAGGAGAGGCCTAGGTTGGTTATTTGGGTAAAAACTCTGTGGTAGAAGCCATTTTTACCATAGAGTTTCCCCCCCAAACATCAGGGTGTGCCACACTGCCGGCAATGCAATGATGTCACTTCCGACGTGCACCCTGGAAGTGATGCCGCTAGCCCAGGCCTCTCTTTGCTGCCCGCAGCGGGCCAGTTGATTGGTGGTGGTGGTGGGGGAAACCCTACCCCCAGCAGAGGCCAAGCAACCCTGAGTTAGCTCCATGGTGCACAAGTAGCTCGTGACAATTCACAAACGCTGCTTCTGCAACATCTGTCTGTATATCTTTAAATCAGCGTTTTTGCCCCGCTTCTCACCCACTCAAAACAACTTGCAGCCCGAAGAGCACAAAACAAACAACCGTTTTAATGAAAGTCATGCAGCCCAATCCAGTGATAAACCACAAAACGATCCTAAGCTGTTGCTGGATCTGCCACCACGGCTCGGACAGGGCTGTGGCTACAAGCCCCAGGCCAGGAGACCAAAACGTGCACCTCCGGCCCAAGCTCTAAATTACCTGCAGAGCCTACCTGCAAGAGTTTGCACTTACTCGTTTTGCCTTTCTTTCTTTTTTTAAAACTTCTACATGACAAAGAATAAAATAGAAAGAGGCACACACACTTCTTCCAGCCACGCTTGATTATATATGACTGGAAACAGCGTGAAGATGGTAAACGGTCGTTTCCTGTCATTCCGCTCCTTGTCCCAAAATTGCAAACCCACCCAAACAGGAAAGAGAGAGGACTTTTAACAAGGAAGACCAGAACCCACCTCAGACCATCATTTAGCCCTTTCCTGTCCCTTCCAACTAGCAGACAGGGCCAAAAGCAAAACTGAACACCGGGACCTCCTTATTTGGGTGGTGATATTGCAAACTGGAATTCCAAATAAAAAATTCTGGCATTGACAGCCTCTGAGTTTCGAACAGCCACTATACTTGATATTTGTTTCTTAACCTCCAATAAGAAAACAACTAAGAGAAATCATACAGAGCAGACTACTGTTGGAGCTGTGGTGGCTCAAGTGGTTAAGACTCTGAACTGCAGGCTGTGGAAGGTTGGTAGTTCAGCAGTTCGAGACCCAAGTGCGCCGCATGACGGAGTGAGCGCCCATCTCTCGTTCTAGCTCCTGCCAACCTAGCAGTTCGAAAGCAAGAAATTGCAAGTAGATAAATAGGAACCACTTCAGTGGGAAGGTAACAGCATTCCGTGTGCCTTGTTTAGGCATGCCGTCCACATGACCACGGAAATGTCTTTGGACAGCGCTGGCTTTTTGGCTTTGAAATGGAGATGAGCACCGCAACCCTAGAGTCGGACTCGACTGGCTTTCGAGCAAGGGAACCTTTACCTTTACTAGACTAGTGTTAGCAGTATTCCCAAATTTAATCTATTGGACACAGTCAGACTGCTACACGTAAGTTTTAAAGGGGGGGGGGAGTATGCTTGAAGAAAATGTGTAATGTTTCCAGACCTGAGCCTACACTGTCAATACAGCAGCAGCATCTTCTCTAGACCCAAGAATAGAGATGTGAAGGCCCGGAAAAAACCAGAACAATTCGGGGAAAAAATGTTTTTTTCCTGAAGCCTTTTTTGTTTTCCCCCGAAAAATTGAAAAAAGAAAAGAAAAGAAATTGATTATGGAATGTTTTATTTTAACATGATGAATAAAATATTTTAAGACAAGGTGTTCAAATATTTTCCAAATCATTTCTAAAAAATACGTATGGTATCAGATTGATCGAATTTCTGTGCACTGAGGACAAGCAAGTCCTAGGTTACCAAACGAACTCTCCAATGCAAGAACAAGATGCATTTCTTCCTTTAGGAGGTGCTATTGTCACAAGAAAAGAAAAAGGTTTCAGTTTTGTTTTTGCATGCGGGTGGGTATTCTGTTTGTAATAATTGTTGGGATACACTATATTTTAATATGCTAGTTGTGATAATTTCATGCCAAGGAAAAATGTCCATAGTCATATTTTATGTTCCTAAAGTAACAGAATGACTTTCAATCTGGAAAAGAAAAGAAAAAGTGCTAATGTAGCATTTTTTTCCAATTTTTCCAAAAATTTCCGTTTCCCCGGGGGAAAAATGGGGAAAAAATGGGGTTTTTTTCCGAGCTTCAAAATTCCTGGAAATTTTACATCTCTACCCAAGAGGGATAGGTCTGGCCAAAGGTCCCCATTGCGGTCCGCCAGCTGGTTGTATGGGATACACAGACTTCAGACCAGTCTCCAGTAGCTCCCCAGAAAGATTATTTGTGGAAACTACATTGTGGGACAAGATGTCTGTCTAGTTTCGACTGCATACAAAACTCCTTCCTTTTTTCTTTGCCACCAGGTGAAAAAGGTTCACCGGGCTTGCTCGGTTTCCCTGGCATGCCAGGCCTGCCTGGGATCTCTGGTGCGAGCGGGGTGAAAGGAATATCCGGTATACCAGGAGCAGACGGAATAACTGGCTTTCCTGGGGCCCAGGGCCGGAAAGGTAGGTCCAGTCAAAGTTCAACAGCTGGCAGGCTCAGAGACAAGCACTCCTTTCGTACAGCTGTGGTTGCAGATGGGGTGGCCTGCAGTTTTGTCTCCAGAACAATATGGCAGGAGCAAGGGAAGTTTCTGATCAATGTGGAATGCACTGCATAATGTCTTTCCTGTAAATTCATCAGGAGACAGAGGCGATCGTGGTCCCCCTGGTCGACCCGGCAGACCTCCAGAAACAGTCATCATGGCTAAAGGAGACAGAGGAGATCCCGGATCCATAGGGCTTGGTGGATTTCCAGGGCCTCGAGGTACCCATTGGTTCTAAAATAATACAATCCTATGATTTCCCCTGCTTGCGCATGAGTTAACTGGTTAGACATTCTTCTTCTTATTTATATCCCACTGCCTTTTAACTATGGACCTCACAGAGAACAGAGATTCCTAGGAGGTCTTCCAGACAGACCCAAAGTGGCTGAACTTCAGCAAGGTGGGCTGTATCATGGTCTTTCCCTGCCACACCCTGGCCTGTTAATAAACCCCACAGCCTTCTGGTCCTGCCACGCATGAGATGAACCCCACAAGTAGCTGTAGTACTTCCTGTAGTCTCATTCCTTTCCTTTTGTTGTTACTCTCCTCTGGCCAGAGGTCTTGAGCAAAGTCAAACTGTAGCAAGAGATTCCTTCCTGCATCCAGTGAGAGAATCTGAACGGGGCACTTTTTTGCAGCTCCACCTGCACAGAGTTCTCCTGGATTTATCTTATTAAAGACTGATTAACAGCCTTTAATTCCGATAATACAAAAGAAGAAGGGGTGAGTACAGTTTTTGAATGCAGCCGGCAAACTGGACAGAATGACTGCAGGAAAACTTTTATCTTTTATTGAGATATAAGAAGTCTTCAATCTTTATTGCGGCAGGAGCCAGTAAAACAGTACAATTCTGATATAAAAGGGATTAAAACAGTAATAACATGGGAATAATATAAAAACATTAACAGGAGAGAGTTAATAACGTTAGTAAAGTAAAATAGTGTTAATAAGAGAATCATACAATTTTTTCCAGCTAAAATAAGTTTGCATTTCCTAATAGCTAAGCAACAAAATTTTGCCACAGTATAAGTCACTGAGCTCTGAACGTCTTCTGATATAAGAAGTTTGTTTCTTCGGTGAGCTAGACAGAGCAATAAATGCTAACATTATCAAAGGACCTAGCATAGCTTTTTAGCAAGTAATAGTTTTAAAAGCAAATCAGTTTTCAGCTGTTTGTCTCACTGCTTTTAGGGATAACCAAAAAGCCCAAGTTACCCACCAAGCAATCTCACCTATTCGCCTTCTGTGACTTCCATGCAGAAAAATCTGATTTGCTTGTAACAAGCGTGCTTATTTATAGAAAAATATCAGTTCTTATTGCTAAATCTTGTCTTTCATAATCATGTCATATTATTTGGATAACCGGTTGGTTCATAACTAATCAGAGATAAGCAATATGAGTGTTGATTAATTAGCATAATCATGTTCTATTATCTAGATTACTGATTGGTTCTTAACTAGATAAGCAACATATGAGCTAATCTGTAGGTGCACGTGAGATACTTCTGGTAAAGCAAGATAAGAAGGCCAATCTCAACTTTTAGTCAACTTCTTTCTGTAACTAGTTCAGTTGTCTAGGATGAAAATCTTTTGAAGCAAACAGAGTTCATGGACAGTGACAAAGTGCTTGAGCTCTTGACTAGTTCGCAGACTCAGCAAGAAAAAGCTTAGTGATAGATCATAGCTTCTGCTATAAAATCTCATACAAAATAAAGTACAAAGCAGTAAATGTTAAAGTACACCTTGGCAAATTAAAATCCATCTCTGTCATGGTATAAATAGGAGCTGCGGTGGTTCAGTGATTAAGACGCTGAACTGCAGACTGGAAGGTCGGTAGTTCAGCAGTTCGAGACCCAGGTGCCGCATGACGGAGTGAGCTCCCGTCTCTAGTTCCAGCTCCTGCCAACCTAGCAGTTCAAAAGCAAGAAATTGCAAGTAAATAAATAGTTACCAATTCGGTGGGAAGGTAACAGCATTCCGTGCACCTCGGCATCTAGTCATGCTGGCTACATGACCACAGAAACGTCTTCAGACAGCACTGACTCTTCGGCTTGGAAACGGAGATGAGCACCGCAACCCTAGAGTCGGATTCGACTGGTTTTCAAGCAAGGGAAACCTTAATGGCATAAAGCCACAAGTGCTAAGAACTTGGCAACTTGAACGTGTTGTTCCCGAGTGGTGTCCGCCAACAAAAAAAGAGATCAATTATGATTTGTCAGGCAGCTGATATTTACTCAGGATTGGTATAATTTAGAGGTGCCTGAGTGGCGTCCACTGATCCCAGAATGAGACAAGGCGATCTATGGTCCCTATTATGCCAGATACACAGCTCAGAATACGGAGTCTTGGTGAAGCACCCCGCGAGCTCTGCAGTTGCCAGGACATTCAGCTTACCTTACATAAAGGCGCACCTCTGGCCAGGAGTTGTAACGAGGCTTAAATACTGGGGGGGGGGGATCAGAGAAGGCGGAATTCCCATTGCAAAAGTGGAGCATGCATGCCTTTCACGGGCCAGTATGCCGGTGTGGTCAAACGTGATACCCCTTTTTCTAACCAACTTTATGTCAGGTCCCCACAGCAACCAACGTAGTACACACTTGCAAGAAGGTTTTACTTTATTGAAACCATGAAGCACTTGAACAGGGTCACTGTTCAGAATAACAATAGCTCGGAGAGCTGGAAAGGTGAAAGCAAATTCATAAACATTACAGCCAATAAACATGGTTCCCGCGTGCGGCCAAAGGGTTTCTTGCGCGCCTAAACCTTGGGAAAACAACGGCTACCTTATTATAAATAAGCATGCGATTCTCACAATCTCTACTAATTAAAGACAAAGCAAAGCTCTCTTGCTCTTCCACCTGTGGCCTTGGCTAGATAACGTTACATCAAAGCATGGCTGGCGTATACTGAAAGGAATGCAGAGCTACTGGGGAGATGTGCACATGACAAGCTGAGCGCATCTACGAAGGGGGGGACAAGATGCATAGAGGAACATATAGACAAGAATGAACTTTTGGCAGCTTGCTGACACTTTACAACTTCTGAATAGCCCATCTCCCTAGTCACAGCAGGAGAGCCAACTAATGAACTCTCTCTGTCCTCATCCTCTTTAGAGGGAGGAGCATCAGACCATACCCTATGACATTAACACGTGCCTTTCTCTTTGGTGTAAACGTAGGGGACAGAGGACTCCCTGGGCCTCGTGGGCAGCCAGGCCTTCTGGGAATCCCGGGGCTACCAAGCAGAGAGCAAGGACAGAGGGGAGACACAGGCCCCCCAGGAACACTTGGCTACCCTGGCACTGCAGGGCAGAAGGGAGCTGCCGGCATCGTGGGGTTTCCAGGCATGCCAGGAGAAAGTGTGAGTATGTCGTTCTCACCGTATGTGATGAGCTTAAGTTCGATCCCTTTGGCTGTTTGCATCCCCGCCAAGAATGAGAAAAACTGGAAACCCGTTTATTAAAAAAAAACAACAACAAGAAGCTAGGAAAAAAATAACTGTGAAGACCAATGTTCCCTGTAAGCTGTAGAGCCTTGTGAGCAAAAATTCTACTTTGTGAGCTGCTGGCATTAAAGTTGTGAGCAAGCAACTTGCCTACGGCATAAATTAGTTTGTTCTGGAGCCCTCCTTCCTGAGCCAAGACAAAAATGTGTGAGCTGGAAGCTAAAAAACTGTGAGCTAGCTCACACCAACTCAGCTCAGAGGGAACACTGGTGAAGACAAAAAAGGGTTGTGTTGTTACAATATGATTAGAGTAGGGCAGGGAGCTGTCCTGTTGGCGGCAGAGGATAGGAGGACTTACAGTAATGGGTTTAAATTAAGGGCGGGAAAGTACCGGCTGGATATTAGGAAAAACTTTCTGACAGTCAGAGTTGTGCCACAGTGGAATCAGCTGCTTAGGGAGGTGGTGAGCTCCCCCTCCCGGGCAGTCTTCAAGCAGCGGCTGGACAAACCCTGGTCAGGGATGCTCTCTAGGCCGATCCTGCATTGAGCAGGGAGTTGGAATCGGTGGCCTGTTTGGCCCCTTCCAACGCTGTGATTGTATGTTTATATGATTCTAAGTTTAATTCTCGGTATAAGCTTTCACGCGCATGCACTTCGTTGGTCTTCAAGGTGCCACTGGACTCAAACTTTGTTCTACCACGAGGACTTCCAACCATTTTGGACTCACCCTTCAGGGGTCCCAAGCCACGTCAAGCCCCTGCAGAGAGGTTCAAAGGAGTTTCCACTGGGCACTCATAAATGGCGGCAGGGGTCCTTTCGTAGAAAAAGAGGTGCAGGAGCTCATTAGCACAACTCATTTGCATAACTTATTTGCATAGGCCACACCCCCTGACATCACCGGAAGTGTGTCAGAAGGCAACACCCACCGCTCAGGCTCCATTGGACTGGGGGGCTGGGGGGGGGCTCTGCAGCTTACCTGGCTGCTTCTTGCTCTGACTGAGGGCTGCTGGGAGCAGGGGGCGGGGCTTGTTGCATATGCCCGCCCCCTGGGCTCTTTACTGCCGGAGCTCCGCTCCTGTGCGCTCCTGCAGGAAATGACCCCTGAATGGTGGCAAGGCAGACTTGGGGACCCCGTCAGCCTCTGGTTTGTCCCTTAGATTCTCTCTGTTGTTTTGCTTTTGCATGCCTTATTTTCCACTCCTTCCCCAGGGAGCTGAGGGCTCACCAGGGCCTCCTGGATTCCCAGGGACAGTGGGGTTGCGCGGCCCAAAAGGTAAGTTGCTAGTGTGATTTTTGATGTATCCTTTCTAGAGCGCAAATCACAGTCAGAGACACAGTGGAAGAGAGCTACTGGGAAATAGCTCAACAAAGCCGTCTATGGGTTTTACTTTGGGCGGGGGGGAAGATGACTCCAGGAAAGGAGCAGTGGGGTTATAATTCGGAATGATTAACGATACGGAGAACAGATCAGGAGAAGTTTCTTTCTCTCCCCCCCCCCTTCCACTATTATGAGAGCTCCGGCTCACCCAGTGAAGCTCAGCAGATAGGTTCAGGGCAGACGTGATGAAGTAGTCCCTCACACCTAATGCTCATAGGGGACCACAGGTGCGGGTCCTGGGAACGAGGGCCGGTGGATTGGCTGGTTCTTAAAAAGGATTCGGTAGATCTGAGGAGGCTAGAGGCTTTGGCTGCCGTTGGCCAGGAGAGCTGAGGGGGATTTGTGTGTGCCAAGTCATGGAAGAGACCGGGATGGCTGGCGTGGCCGTGGCTTCTGTCTGGAACCGGCTGCTGGCTGTGGAGCAGAGTCGGTGTCAGGCAAATTGTGCCTTCTTTAGCGAGCTGGTGTAATGCAGCAGCTAAGAGACTTGCGTCAGGTACGGGTAGAGATGTGAAGGCCCGGAAAAAAACAGGAAAAAATCGGAAAACGTTTTTTCCCCGTTTTTTTCCTGAAGCCTTTTTGTTTTTTTTCCGAAAAATTGGAAAAATTGAGAAAAGAAAAGAAAGGAAATTGATTATGGAACGTTTTATTTTGATGAATAAAATATTTTAAGACAAGGTGTTCAAATATTTTCCAAATCATTTCTAAAATATATATGTATGGTATCAGATTGATCTAATTTCTGAGCACTGAGGACAAGCCAGTCCTAGGTTACAAACTGAACTCTCCAATGTAAGAACAAGATGCATTTCTGTGCACTGAGGACAAGCAAGTCCTAGGTTACAAACTGAACTCTCCAATGCAAGAACAAGATGCATTTCTTCCTTTAGGAGGTGCGATTGTCAGAAGAAAATAAAAAAGTTTCAGTTTTGTTTTTGCATGTGGGTGGGTATTCTGTAATAATTGTTTGGATACACTATATTTTTAATATGCTAGTTGTGATAATTTCATGCCAAGTAAAAATGTCCATAGTCATATTTTATGTTCCTAAAGTAACAGAATGACTTTCAATCTAGAAAAGACAAAAGAAATGCTAATGTAGCATTTTTTTCAATTTTTCCGAAAATTTCCGTTTCCCCCCCCAAAAAACCGGGTTTTTTTCCGAGCTTCAAAATTTCCGGAAATTTTACATCTCTAGATACGACTAGTGTGCTTGCCAAATGAATTAATATTATATAGGTATTTCAACGCTACCCAAGTCCTTATAATACTTATCCCTAGGAATACCCTCGTGTAATGTAACATCTTTTTTCAATTTTTCCAAAAATTTCCATTTCCCCCCGAAAAAAACCGGGAAAAACCCAGGTTTCCGGAAATTTTACATCTCTAGGTACGGGTCCCCCATGCAGACCCAAAGCTGGGCAAATACCTCCCTACCAAAGATGTCTTGGCTTGGGACAACAGTGGAGGGGAGAGGCCATGTGCCAAATCAGGTTCCCTTCGGCTTTTGAAATTACGTTTGCTGCAGCTGCTGTGTGCTGTTCCCTAGAGCTGGCTTGCTGACAAATCATATCCTGCGGTTTGGCCCTGAACTATGAGATGGGGAGTTCCCAGAGCCACACTCCTCTCTGCCAGAAGCACTTTAGGTAGCCCTGCATTTAGGAGGAGGATCAGGAGAGGGAGGGCAGGAAGGGGATCAGCTCTTGTGCTTCGCTCTTGTGGCCTTTTTTTTACATCTGCTCCCTCTAAGCCATGGAGTCCTGTGAGCAAAAATTCTACTTTGTGAGCTTCCACATTAAAGTTGTGAGCAGGCGGGTGATTTGGCAACTGCATAAATTAGTTTGCTCTGGACTGGAGCCACTCTTCCTGAGCTAAGACAAAAATGGGTGAGCCGGAGGGTAAAAGACTGTGAGCTAGCTCACAGTAACTCATCTTAGAGGGAACACATGGCCATGGTAATGCCGATCGCCAGCTTTAGCACTAGAAGAGAAGCAAGTTCCCTCTCCTGCTTCCGAACGGATGCTTATTTAGCACTTCTGTGTCCCTCCCAGAAATGATATTCAGAGTTCTGTGACTGGAAGGCCAGATCTGTTTTTTGGCCTAAAGAAGCTTCAAAGGGAGTGAGGGGAAAGGAGCTGCAGTTGGCACAGGGGCCATGGCAATGGGGAAGGGTGCAGGTGAACTCCCCGCTGCCGCATTCATGTGTTCCTTCCCAGGTTGGAAAGGTCCCTTCCCCAAACTGCGTTCAAGCCCAATGGAGGAAAGACAGGTTGTGTACTGTATCCATTTTAGCAGCTGGGGAAGAAGGATTCCTCTACTGGGCAGGGTGCAGGAGGGTCCCATAAGGGCTACAGCCTACGTGTGAAGATTTGTCCATGTTACTTTTGCGCTGTCTTGCCCAAGGAGCTCTTTCTGAAGTGGGGGAAATCTCTCTCTTCCAGGTGACCGAGGGGAGACATTTGGCTTCCCCGGGGCTGTGGGACCTAAAGGTCAACGAGGGGACCCCGGGCTTCATGGTAAGAGACCACCGGTGGCCGCAGAAGGCTTCCGGGAGGGAAGGGCTCCTGGAGCTGTCTTGACTTCACCCTTGTGGATGCAATAAGAGAGAAATAGAAACAGTTGAGCATGTACTTTTACGTTGTAATTTGCTAAACGACATTCGAGCGAAATTTCTGGAAGCCCCCCTTAGCCAGGTAGCATGCCAACCGGACGGAAGCAAGCTGCACTACCTCCTTACTTCTCGAGATTCGGAGATTATTGAATTGACTGCCAAGTTCTTTTATGGTCTTATAAAACGGAAAAATGTCCCTGATCATTCTAATTGAGTTCAATGAGTTTGTATAATTTAATTCAAGGTTTTGCAGTTGGGCAACATTTTATCTTGCTATAACCTAAGCTTATATAAATAGACATACCTTTGTAATGCTTTTAGAAGTTACTTATTTTCCACAAATTTTATAGGATTGTTTTACCCTAATGGCAACTGTTTAATATTTTATGCCAATAAAAGGTATTTGTTTGTTTGTTTGTTTGACTTCACCCTTGTAATTTTTTTGCCAGAACCCAAATACTGTTTGAGACCCACCCCCACGCCTGAGGAGTTATAGAACAAATTAGATTTTGTCATGGGCCAGACTCTTTGAGTGAGGGTTGCCATTCTCCAGGTGGGACCTGGCAGTCCCCTGGAATGACAGCGGCTCTGCAGACTGTAGAGATCAGCTTCCCTGGAGGAAATGGCTCTTTGGAGGGCGGACTCTATGGCATTGTACTCAGCGGAGATCCCTCCCTTCCTAGGGTTGCCATTTGCCCAGTGGTGGGGGATTCCCCGGTTTTGTGGGCTCTTTCCTGCCTCCGGTCAGCTGGCAGGCAGGAGGGAATCTGCCCCCCCCCCAAAAAAAACAGTGATGCGTCACCTGGAAGTGACGTTATGTCAGCGACGTTGGGAGTGACGCTCTGGATTTTGGGCAAAACTCTATGGGTTGATGCCGATTTTACCATAGAGTTTTGTCCAAAATCCAGAGCATTGCCCCCAATGTCACCGACGTATTTTGTGGGCTCCTTCCCGCGTCCGGTCAGCTGGCAGGCAGGAGGGAACCCCCCCCCCAAAAAACCAGTGATGTCGCATACAGTGTGCCTGCGTCTCCTGGAAGTGACGTTATATCAGCGATGTTGGGAGTGATGCTCTGGATTTTGGGCAAAACTCTATGGGCTGATGCCGATTTTACCATAGAGTTTTGCCCAAAATCCAGAGCGTTGCCCCTGATGTCCCCGATGTGCTGACATCACTTCAGTTGACGCAGGCACATCACTTGCCGGTTTCGGGGGGAATGGGCGGTGAGTCCAAGGCTCCCTCTAAGCTGCGGAGTCCTGTGAGCAAAAATTCTACTTGGTGAGCTCCTGGCATTAAAGTTGTGAGCAGGTGATTTGGCTACTGCATCAGTTAGTTTGCTCTGGAGCCCTCCTTCCTGAGCAAAGACAAAAATCTGTGAGCCGGAGGCTAAAAAACTGTGAGTTGACGCAGGCACATCACTTGCCGGCTTCGGGGGGAATGGGCGGTGACATCACTTCCCCCTCCCGGAACATCCCCCCCGCCGGTGGGGGAAAAGGACCTGGCAACCCTGTCCCTTCCCCCAACCCTGCCCTTCACAAGCATCCCCCCCCCAAATCTCCAGGAACCTCTCACCCTGGAGTTGGCAACCCTACTTTGAGCCCTTTCGCCAAGTTTCCTGCTTGACACAGTCCATGTGCAACTCCATAAGCATGAGGGATTCACTCCAAGTACCGTCTATATAAGCGGTCTGCCTTGCTGAGGCACCCAGAAGGTCTCAGGTTCAATCCGTGGCCTCTCAGCTGGCAGGGCTAAAACCTCAATGTTAATGTTGCATCTCTTGAATAAACCGAGGCACGAAAGTTAACAGCATCCCTCCAAAGCATTTTTACACCATCCTCTAACAGTATCATAAGTAAATTGATTGTCTGCACAGTTAATCCGTTTATTGATGTGGTATAAGCTTTGAATGCATGTTCAGTGAAGGTCGCCTGTCGATAAGCAGGTTGTTTTAATTGTCGCGACGTAGAAGTCTGATATGACATGCTTTTTCATATGGTCTTTTGAGGTGGCAGAGGCATTGAGGGACCAAAGGGCGAACCTGGATACTCAGGAAACATTGGGCTAACTGGACCGAAAGGTGTGCCAGGTGACCTTGGCCAAGAAGGACCACCAGGTAATTAAGACATTTTTCAGGTTGTTTAACAAGGAAGAATATCTGATTCATGTAAAGCTGTTCTCAGCAAACTGGTTGCTCATATTATATACCTGCCCTTTATAACACATGCCGTTGAGCGCCCGGTATTGTGTTGGACTCAGTAGTGGCTGCACATCTTACGGTGTTCCTTTTGCGAGGGCGATTTGTCTTGTGCAGCTCCTGAGACAGCCTATGAAGCACAGCTAGAGAGGGCGAAATGAACATGTTTGCACAGAACTGAGAACCGAATTGTTGTTTTTAACTTGGGATTTTAAGTAATACATGCAAAATAACGGATACGTGTAAAATTATTAGAAAATGTCGATCCTGTTCTGTAGTATAACAGTTTAAATATTTGTTCATGTTTTTTAAGGGTCACACACTAAGCACGAAATAAATCGACTGGGGACTTGATGTAATTACTCCAAGTGACAAGCTGGAGAAGATGCAGGGAAATCCTTCATAGGATCTCCCGCTTTTTCCTCCTTTGTCATTCAAAACAGCTGAGGGAGGGAGGACAAATCGAAGGAGGGGCGTGGCATTTCACCTGTACGTTTTCCCTTCAAATTGCAAGTTCCATTTGCAGAGGGAGGGGCAGTTTGAACCGGCAAAACGGCAGGTGGGACTGCTTGCCTGATCTGATTGTACCTCTTTGCAGCTCTTTTCTTTCTTCTTTTTTGGGGGGGAGGGCATAAATAAATGGACAGGAGATCCAATCACAGATGCCTTGTGTTGGTTCTACTTTGGCCAGTTTGGCGTAGTGGTTGAGTGCGTGGACTCTAATCTGGGAGAACCGGGTTTGATTCCCCGCTCCTCCACTTGCACCTGGCTGGATGACCTTGGACAAGCCATAGTTCTGATAAGAGCTGTTCTTGAAAAAGATCAGTTTCTGTCAGAGCTCTCCCAGCCCCGACTACCTCACAGGGTGTCTGTGGTGGGGAGGGGAAGGGAAAGGAGTTTGTAAGCCGCTCTGAAACACCTTTGGGTAGTGAAGGGCGGGGTATAAATCCAAACTCCTCTTCAGTTTGGTGTAGTGGTTAAGTGCGTGGACTCTAATCTGGGAGAACCGGGTTTGATTCCCCACTCTTCCACTTGCACCTGGCTGGATGACCTTGGGCAAGCCATAGTTCTGATAAGAGCTGTTCTTGAAAAAGAGCAGTTTCTGTCAGTGCTCTCCCAGCCCCGCCTACCTCACAGGGTGTCTGTGGTGGGGAGGGGAAGGGAAAGGAGTTTATAAGCCGCTCTGAGACTCCCTTCTTGGGTAGTGAAGGGTGGGGTATAAATTATTTCTTCTTCTCTACTACCACTTCATTTAAACTGGTGTTCTCTGTTCCACCCTTTCAGCCTGATGCTAGCTATGTTTACCGAGATGTAAGTGCCACAGAGTTCAGTGGGATTGGCTACTTAGTGTGCTGTAAGCATCGGCCTCTGAGAGTTTCAAGCCTATTAATGGCCAAGGGTCAACTTTAGAAGCTCAAACTTAGCGGGGTTTTTTTTGCTTGTTTGTTTAGTTGTTTGTTCCATCTGTAGGTTTCCCTGGAATCCGTGGTTCCCAAGGAAATGGAGGTTTCCCAGGCAGTCCAGGGAAGCAAGGCCCTCCAGGGTTTCCGGGGCTTCCAGGCATAGCAGGGGTAAAAGGTACGGCTTTTGTATGGTTTGTTTAATAGGGAGAAGCTGGATATTGTTGCCTGGCTGCGTTACCTATTGTAAATAAATGACGGTGTGATTTTATTACTTTTTTATTTATATCCCGCTTTTTGAAATGTCATTTGCCTCAAGGAGGCAACAAATAATGTCTAAAAAAATTGGTTTTTTTTAAATAATTTCTCTTTATTTTCAAAAACATATAAGCAATCAAAGAAAAAAAAACAAAAAAACCCCAAAACCAAAAACATATATACCTGTTGCAACGCGTATATCCGCTAACCTGAAGTGACAAAGTTGACATGTGGAATTAAGTATAAAATATGCAGTGTTTAGCCCACAGAAAATGGGCAGCCCACCTGGTTTTTGTCACTGTAAACTGAACAACAAAAGGGAACTTTTGTTCAATTGAAATTGAATCTGTCGAAGATGGAGGTCCTGTGCCTGAGCCGGGGTGGCCCCGCGGGTAGGGATCCCACTCCCGACCTTCGATAGGGCACAGCTGGCGCCAGCGCCAGAGGTTAGGAGTTTGGGAGTGCTCTTGGGTGCCTCCTTAACAATGGAGGCCCAGGTAGCAGCCACCACCAAGTCAGCCTTCTATCATCTCCGGCCAATTAGGCAGTTGGTTCCCTTCCTCGAACACGACGACTTGGCAAGATCCATGCGATGGTCACCTCGAGATTATACTACTATAACTCTCTCTACATGGTGCTGCCCTTGTCTCAAATCTGGCAGCTGGTACAAAATGCTGCGGCCAGGTTACTGATGGGTCTCCCTATCCAGCCTGTACTGAAAGCTCTGCACTGGTTGCCAATAGCATACTAGATTTGTTTCAAGGTGCTGGTTTTAACCTTTAAAGCCCTTTATGGTCAGGGTTTGACATAACTAAGAAACCGCCTTTCCCCACATGTTCCCCAGAGAGCACTGCGTTCGGGGATCCAAAATCGAGCTGGCAAGAAGACCAGTATGACTATACTGTCACCTTAAGTGGTATTGTGAATTCAAAATCCCTGCTCTCGCACTTTATTGGACTATGTTCCAGCATTTTAGGACTTTAGGATCATTTTAAATGCAATGCTGTGTTACTTTATGTCTAGGCTGTTTATGATTGTTTTAATTGTACTGATTTGTGTAAGCCACCCTGGCGGGGAAGGCGGGGTATAAATTGAATTACATAAACAAATACCCTGTTTCCCCGAAAATAAGACCTACCCCAAAAATAAGCCCTAGCAGGATTTCTATGCATTTGTAGTATAAGCCCTAGTGTGTCTTCTTGAGAGAAAATAAATATAAGACAGTGTCTTATTTTCGGGGAAACACGGTAAACTCAGCAGACAGGAGGGGGCAGCCAAAAGGGGAGGGTGTTCAAAGATATTGTGCTGCAGACACAAAACATGGGGGAGGGGGCACTGTGATCATCTGCTGGGTTCAGCTTTCTGCCGTTTCTTTCCTCAGGACACCCTGGTCCTCTCGGTTTGCATGGCCTCAATGGCTTACAAGGCACAAAGGGATCGCCCGGAACTCCAGGTAAATCAAGACATGACGCAAACCCCAGCACAAGAAACAAAATTCACCTTCTACTGAGGCCAACCCAAAAGAGACAAAACATTGCACAACTTTTCAACTTCAATAGAACACTTCTGCAGGCCAGATGGTACCAAAGTTTGGACAAGGGAAGGAAGGAAAAAGCAGACTTCCCAGCTCCCAAGACCCTGTCGTGGCAGCCCACAGGCTCAAAGACTCTAGTTTAATTTGCTGTAGATGTTAGAGAGTAGCATGTGCATTCTGGACAGAAGAAACAATGGCCACCAGTGAACCATACAGACCCTAACATTTATGTAATTCATTACATTTCATCCTGCATCTCTTCCATTATGGAATACGTGGTGGTGTCCATATGAGGTTCCCAGGCGGTCTCTCATCCAGTCCCAAGCCAGTCATAGATCTGCTTTGTTTTAGCAAGGTTGCTGCATCCTTTATTTTTTAACCGTACCCTGGGATAGATACCCGTATCCAGGGCTCATTTCCTGTTGGAGCGCACAGGAGTGAAGCTCCGGCAGTAAGGAGCCCAGGGGGCGGGCACATGCAACAAGCCCCGCCCCCTGCTCCCAGCAGCCCCCCAACCTTTCCCAGACAGACCTGCACGTTTCCCCCCCCAATAGCTAGCAATCTAAAACAGTCCAGTGGAGCCTGAGCGGTGGGTGTTGGCTTCTGACACACTTCCGGTGATGTCAGGGGGTGTGGGATATGCAAATAAGTTATGCTAATGAGTGCCTGCACCTCTTTTTCTATTAAATGGCCCCTGCCCGTATCTATATTGTGGTATCTTTGGATGCACTTGCCCTCTTCTCTCCTGTGTACTTGGGAATATTCTACTTTAGCCCCTAAGGAATTTCATCCACCCCAGCCGTTTGTAGTTTATTTACATCACCTTATCTGGCCAGCCATTTTTAAGTGCTAGACCCATTGCTTCTACATGTGATCAGATGGATCACTGGAAAATATAATGTAATTAAACTATGTGTGGTTGGTGGATCATCTGAACTCAGACCTCTGACTATAGCTAGTATGGCTCCCTGACACCAGGATCTGAAATCAGGAGGCCTTGGTTGGGTATTCTCACCTGTGATTTTGTTTTATGTAGGAACAGGGAATCCTAGCTTCCCACTTCTCATATTCCCCAGTCTCCAGGGATCCTGGCAAGAGCTGTTCAGAATCAAAACCACTCTTGTGTTTCCAATTGCGCCTCACTGTCTGGTCGTAAAATTGCAGCAGCCCTGATGTGCTCCATCCCAGGAACCAGGCAAAAAGTGTTTCATTGCCACAAGCGCTGCCCACCTTCCTACTGTGTCTCCCCTGCTAGTCAGACAAACTCCAAAGGCATCTTCTTGGCAGCCCACCCTTGGAGCCAAGGCGGGTGGCAGAAGAGTACAGGGCAATACTTACAAAGCACACCTCTCCCTAGACCTGCCTCACCCACTATTGGGTGCAAACTGAGCTTCAGCGGCAGAGCATGGAAGAAGGATGCCAGTTGTGGGGGGAAACTTGGGAAGGGGGTGTCCCTTGTCAACTTGAAATTTTGGGCGAGATTGTGCATGTGTGCCATTTTATAAAGAAAGTTACAAGAGGGTACCCACGTTGGTAGAACAGTTGGGTTTGAGTCCAGTAGCACCTTTGAGACCAACTAGAGTTTCAGGGCATAACTGTTCAAGAGTCAAAGCTCCCTTCGTCAGACACGAGTCAGAATGGAGATTTGAGTCTTTTTATCCCAGTCAGAGGAGCTGCGGTGGCTCAAGTGGTTAAGACGCTGAACTGCAGGCTGTGGAAGGTCAGTAGTTCAGCAGTTCGAGACCCGGGTTGCCGCATGACGGAGTGAGCTCCCGTCTCTAGTTCCAGCTCCTGCCAGCCTAGCAGTTCGAAAGCAAGAAATTGCAAGGAGATAAATAGGGACCACTTCGGTGGGAAGGTAACAGCGTTCCGTGCGCCTTGGTGTTTAGTCATGTTTAGTCATGCCGGCCACATGACCACGGAAACGTCTTCGGACAGCGCTGGCTCTTCGGCTTTGAAATGGAGATGAGCACCGCAACCCTAGAGTCGGATTCGACTGGCTTTCGAGCAAGGGAACCTTTACCTTTACTTTATCACAGTCAGAAAGTGGGAGCGAGGTTGTCAAAAGTTCTTGTAAAGGACGCAAAGGTACCATGCATCCTCCAGAAGCATTCTTTACGACAGCCATCCCACCTTCTGACTGGGATAAAAAGACGCCGATCTCCATTTCCACTTGTGTCTGATGAAGGGAGCTTTGACTCACAGAAGCGTATTCCCTGATGTTGTGAGGGCCGCAGGAATCAACAGCTTTCAAAGGGGATTAGATAGATTCGTGGAGGATAAGTCTCTCAATGGCCACTAGCCATGGTGGCTGAGGGGAACCTCCACATCCAGAGGCACTAAGCCTCTGAATCCAGAGCCAGGAGGCAACATCAGGGGAACGCCTCGGCCTCTCTGCCCTGTTGTTGGCTGTCCAGAGGAGCTGGTTGGCCACTGTGTGAGACGGGATGCTGGACCAGATGGACTGTTGGTCTGATCCAGCAGGGCTCCTCTTATGTTCTAAACTCTTGTTGGTCTATAGGGTGCTAGTGGACATGAATCTGTTTATAAAGGAAGTGATTGTAGGGTGGGTATCAGGCCCGTAGCTAATGTGGGGCCCACAGGGCCGGGCCCCCTCCTTTCCAGGCTGGCCCCAAATTGAATTAATGTTATTAGCTTTGATTTAATTAGCTGTACTCCCCAAGGCCCCCTCCCCCCAAAATCCCTAGCTGCAGGGCTGGTGGGTATGCACCAGTGGTTGCTCTCTATGCTCACAGATTTCACCTTCGGTTACCTCGCAGTGTCACCTGCTGTTGATCAGTGGGTTGGCAAAGCAGGCGAAATTTTTCCCTTCAACTGGTACTGCAGTGCAGGCCAGGATAGCAGCCAGGTTTTTTAACATACGGCAGCCAACCTGCCACCTGGATTGAGCTGTGGAGAGCTAGTTTGGTGTAGTGGTTAAGTGTGCCGACTCTAATCTGGGAGAACCGGGTTTGAGTCCCCACTCCTCCACTTGCACCTGCTGATGTGACCTTGGGTCAGTCACAAGCTCTGGCACAGCTGTCCTTGAAAAAGAGCAGTTTGTGTCAGAGCTCTCTCAGCCCCACCCACCTCACAGGGTGTCTGTTGTGGAGAGGGGAAGGGAAAGGAGTTTGTAAGCCGCTCTGAGACTCCTTTGGGTAGTGAAGGGCGGGGTATAAATCCAATCTCTTCTTCTTCTTCCTCTTCTTGCAAAAGAGCTGTTCTGAGAGCTCTCTCAGCCCCGCCTACCTCCCAGGGTGTCTGTCATGGGGAGGGGCAGGGAAAGGAGCTTGTAAGCCGCCCTGAGACTCCAAGTGAAGGGCGGGGTATAAATCCCATCTCTTCTTCTTCTCTCTTCTTCTTCTGTGAGCAAAAATCCTACTTTGTGATCTCCTGGCATTGAAGTTGTGAGCGGGCGATTTGGCTGCTGCATCAATCAGTTTGCTCTGGAGCCCCATCCCTTCCTGAGCTAAGAGGGAACACTGACCAGGATCCTGGTCTCACAAATTAAATAAACCCTCGTTGCACACTGATGTGTGAACCAAACCTGTGAGTGATGTACTAGCCTGGTACGGCATCCTGTGTTCCTTTTGGAGAAAAGGGGTGTGGTAGATCCAATCCCCGGCATCCAGATTCAATCCAAATTCAGTCCCTGGTAAGTTCTCAGGTTGCCGGCGTTAGGAACGACTTGCGTCCCACTCTGGAGAGCCGTGGGCAGGACAGAGCTAAATGGACCCAGGTTATGACTCGGTATAAGGCGGCTTCGTGTGTTCGTATCCATGTTCATGCGTTCCCGGCTGATTTCTTTAAAGGCCTCCACTTTTTTTATTAGGGCCAAGTGAAATTGGACTTCCAGGCACTGCTGGACCTCCGGGTATCAAAGGTGAACAAGGTGCCCCAGGTTTTCAGGCTGGAGGCCCAGGGCTTCCCGGACTGAAAGGCGTTGCGGGAGACGCTGGTAAGTAACAGCGACAATAAGAGGGGGTGGTGGTGGAATTTTTGCTGAAGGCTGGTATTAAAGATTGCCGATTGATGCAAAGTACACAAAGAAGCATACGGTGTTCAAAAATCTGTATTTTGCTCAGGACTTTTTATACATACACACATACATACATAGACCTTTATCGGCATAACACAGGAACAATAAGGAAAGCAATGGAACAAATAAATTAATAGAACGAATTAATAGATCATAACAAGTTACGTCAAGTTACACCAACAGGGGATCATTTTTAAACTTCTCAAGAATAGTGAACAATCCAATAACAATCCAAATGAGCGCAAGGGGGATTAAGACTGATATGCCCTTACCCTTAGCTTCCAAACATAAGCTAAGAATTCAGCAACAGACAGGGTCATTGCCGAGAACTTATCAGGCAATAGAATTTTAAGATCATTGTCAGTCGAATTCCTTGTGGAGGACTTTTTATCCCTTTTGAATGTCATTGGTATCATACGCAATTGCGATCTATGAATTCTGAATCATTTCAACTTCAACTCTGTCATTTGGATCCTCAGTATAAAGTTTCGTGTTCTGACTTTCACTGGTTTGTTTGATACTTTCGGGGTTGGGTCAGGGCTCACCTCTGCCACAGATTCACTAGAAGGCCTTATGTGAGCACCACCTCTCAGCCTCACTCACTCCCCCCCCCCGTTCAATATGAAGTTTTAAAATAAAAAAACAGGGTTTTTTATAAGAATTCCAAGAAAACTTTGGAACTCCCTCCCCCAGGGAGATTCGTCTGCCTCTCTCCATCATCTCCCTCCAGGGGGTGGTGACTTTTTGTTTTGTTTGGCAAACCCCCCAATAACTGTTGCTGGCCTCCTCCCTGTTTTTGGTGCTACACGTGTTTGTGTGTTTATATATTTTTATTGGATTATTTTAATTTATTCTTTATTTTAAATGCTGTCTTAAGGTTGAAATGTTTTGATGTTCGCCATCCCGGGGACCCTATTTGGGTAGAAAGGCAGCACAGAAATGTTTTAAATAAATAAAATTACAAGAAAACAATGCGTCTGAAGAGCTTTCAGCACTCAGGAGTAGAGATGTGAAGGCCCGGAAAAATTTGGGAAAAAAACGTTTTTTTCCGATTTTTTTCCTGAAGCCTTTTTTGTTTTTTTCTGAAAAATTTGAAAAATTGAAAAAAGAAAAGAAAAGAAAAAAAAATGATTATGGAATGTTTTATTTTAACATGATGAATAAAATATTTTTAGACAAGGTGTTCAAATATTTTCCAAATCATTTCATATATATATGTGATATAGATTGATCTAATTTCTGTGCACTGAGGACAAGCAAGTCCTAGGTTAAAAACTGAACTCTCCAATGCAAGAACAAGATGCATTTCTTCCTTTAGGAGGTGCGATTGTCAGAAGAAAATAAAAAAGTTTCAGTTTTGTTTTTGCATGTGGGCGGGTGTTCTGTTGGTAATAACTGTTTGGATACACTATATTTTTAGTATGCTAGTTGTGATAATTTATGCCAAGTTAAAATGTCCATAGTCATATTTTATGTTCCTAAAGTAACAGAATGACTTTCAATCTAGAAAAGACAAATTGTAGCATTTTTTTCAATTTTTCTGAAAATTTCCGTTCTTCCCCGGAAAAAACTGGGGAAAAAATGGGTTTTTTTCCGAGCTTCAAAATTTCCGGAAATTTTACATCTCTACTCAGGAGTGCTGTATATCAACTCACTGGTTGTGTTACGTTTGATCCTGGATTTGCTCCCTAGATCCTACTGGCAGGTGATATTTCGGGGAGGAGGGACTGATGGATCACCCTCACGGTAGCCACCCTTTGGCCCCAAGCTGGTTCCTAAGTGTGTGTAGCTCCTCTGGCTTCTCTGTTCTTGAACTTGCCTGCTGAGTGTCTCTGAACCGTCTCTTTCGAAAAGTTCTGGGTTTGGCTGAACGAGAACATTTTGGCTGCCGTGGTGTAACCACGGCAGCCCACGGACACGTGCAGGGCAGCATTCGATGCCAGAGTTAACAACTGCTGAATCACGCATGTGTGAACTATCCTCTTACCCCTGTCATGGTGCATGTCTCTGTCTGCAGCACGCCAGAAAGCGGACAGCCGTAAGCACCGTTGGCCTGTTAACATCAGTTGGCAGAATCTTGCTTCAGTGACACGCCACTGAATTGGTTGAAGGGACCAGACACTGCCCCCCCCCCCATGAAATTGAACCCCTTTTTCTTCAAGGCAGCTTAGTCAGCCTTCTGCTCCACTCTGAGCAATCTAGACGCTGCTTTTCCACCAGCAGAGATCAGGCACACTGT
>NW_015164778.1:114335-118030 GCF_001447785.1 Gekko japonicus
CAACCATGCACTCTACATGCTGTCTAGGAGGTAAGGATCCAGCTTTTACAATGGCTTTCAGAGGAGCTGCGGTGGCTCAAGTGGTTAAGACGCTGAACTGCAGGCTGTGAAAGTTCGGTAGTTCAGCAGTTCGAGACCCGAGTTGCCGCATGACGGAGTGAGCTCCCGTCTCTAGTTCCAGCTCCTGCCGACCTAGCAGTTCAAAAGCAAGAAATTGCAAGTAGATAAACAGGTACCGCTTCGGTGGGGAGGGAACAGCGTTCTGTGCGCCTTGGTGTTTAGTCATGCCGGCCACATGACCACGGAAACGTCTTCGGACAGCGCTGGCTCTTTGGCTTGGAAACAGAGATGAGCACCGCAACCCTAGAGTCGGATTCGACTGGCTTTCGAGCAAGGGAACCTTTACCTTTACTTTCAGAGTAGCATTACAGCACTGAATAGAACTCCCAGCAATTTCTCTGCAAAGTGCGTCCGTAACCCTCCAGCTTGGTCTGCCAGTGAACGTTGCTTCCTTCCTTCCTTTCTTCCAGGACTTCCTGGCACCTTAGGTGTGCCTGGTTTGCAAGGACCTCCCGGCATCTCTTTTCCGTCTCTCATGCCTGGGAGACCTGGTGATCCTGGACATCCGGGAGAAGATGGCATACCAGGTATGGAGTCACATTACTGGGCTATCAGTGAAGCTGCAAAGGGAGAATTAGTGTCAAACTCGGGCTGGACTGTGGTTTATGGTGGTGTTGTGTGGATCAATGTATTGCAGTTTATGGTCTCCATCTGTTTTATGTCTTCCTGTCACTTCCGCCCTCTCGCTGCCATTCCTACGGGTAGGAGAAGGTATGAATGCTTGGATGTGTGAATGGGGGAGTAGAATAGCCACTCATGCTTGGTAACATCTTTCCCATAACAAGTGTACCTCTGGGAGAGCCTGTTCATAGCAGGACATCCATGAAGTCTTTCTGATAACAACTTTCACAGGCTAGCTAAGTAGAGACTGTTGTAAGACAAAGGGGGGGGTGTGAATGACGTATCTCTGGAATGTGCCTTTTGACTATACCTTGAGTTACTTTCGATTTATGCCTTAGTCTTAGCAAGGATTACATCCTTGCCAATATCCAATTCTCTTTTCCAATAAAACCTTTCTTAAAAGAGTTGCGGGCTGAGAGTGGGGAATCAAACCCGGTTCTCCCAGATTAGAGTCCGCACACTTAACCACTGCACCAAACTGAAGAGAAGAAGAAGAGAAGAGATTGGATTTATACCCCGCCCTTCACTACCCAAAGGTGTCTCAGAGCGGCTTACAAACTCCTTTCCCTTCCCCTCCCCACAACAGACACCCTGTGAGGTAGGTGGGGCTGAGAGAACTCTTGACAGAAACTGCTCTTTTTTCAAGAACAGCTGTGCCAGAGTTATGGCTTGCCCAAGGCCATCCAGCCAGGTGCAAGTGGAGGAGTGGGGAATCAAACCCGGTTCTCCCAGACTAGAGTCCGCGCACTTAACCACTACACCAAACTCTCCAAGGATAACAACTCTGCTCCAGCCTGGTGGCAAGCCTTTTAAACTTTTGCCAGACGGTGGACAGACATCGGCAGAGCGTACCACAACTAAGGTCCACAAGTAATATACTGGTGCCTACGCAGTCGCCTCTGGCTTTGGAAACGTCAGCCACTCTGCCTGCTTGCAGTAAAGGTTATTTCCCCCCAATTGTCATGAGACTCGTAAGCAACAAAAGATGAACTTCAGCACAACTGGATTCTGTGCTATAAAAACAGATCTGAAACACATCTTTTTAGGTGGCCATTTTGGTCCGTGGAAGAATTCCAGAATGAATTCCAGTCTCCAGCCCAACTGCCTCTAAACGTCTACTGCCGTTTGCTCTAGGCTCCCAAGGACCCCCTGGGCTACGAGGACCCCCGGGCCCTGCCTTCAATCAAGGCGATACAGGCAACGCGGGCTTTCCTGGCCTTCCTGGTTTGCCCGGCCTCAGAGGGGATATGGGGATCCCTGGGCTAGCCGGAGTCCCAGGAGCATCAGGATTCAAAGGTATGATATTATTTTTAAAAAACCCAACCTTAAGCATCTCTGGTCAGCTGAAATGTGCTGCCTCTGTGCTCGAATCAGCTGCAGCAAGTATAATTGGGAAAAGAGAAAACCAAATGTCCAGATTTCTTGGTAAACAATGTGTGGAAGGGCAAAGGGAACCTTTACCTTTACTTTCAGAGTAGCATTACAGCACTGAATAGAACTCCCAGCAATTTCTCTGCAAAGTGCGTCCGTAACCCTCCAGCTTGGTCTGCCAGTGAACGTTGCTTCCTTCCTTTCTTCCAGGACTTCCTGGCACCTTAGGTGTGCCTGGTTTGCAAGGACCTCCCGGCATCTCTTTTCCGTCTCTCATGCCTGGGAGACCTGGTGATCCTGGACATCCGGGAGAAGATGGCATACCAGGTATGGAGTCACATTATTGGGCTATCAGTGAAGCTGCAAAGGGAGAATTAGTGTCAAACTCGGGCTGGACTGTGGTTTATGGTGGTGTTGTGTGGATCGATGTATTGCAGTTTATGGTCTCCATCTGTTTTATGTCTTCCTGTCACTTCCGCCCTCTCGCTGCCATTCCTACGAGTGGGAGAAGGTGTGACTGCTTGGATGTGTGAATGGGGGAGTAGAATAGCAGCTCATGCTCGGTAACATCTTTCCCATAACAAGTGTACCTCTGGGAGAGCCTGTTCACAGCAGGATGCCCATGAAGTCTTTTTGATAGCAACTTTCACAGGCTAGCTAAGTAGAGGCTATTGTAAGACGAAGGGTGTGTGAATGACGTATCTCTGGAATGTGCCTTTTGACTATACCTTGAGTTACTTTCGATTTGATTTATGCCTTAATCTTAGCAAGGATTTCATCCTTGCCAATATCCAGTTCTCTTTTCCAATAAAGCCTTTCTTAAAAGAGTTGCGGACTGAGAGTGGAATTACTGGGAACCTGACAATTAGCTTAGCTTAAATAAAACAATGATCTGGAATAACACCTCCCAAATACTGGATTCTGAATGTTGCTTCCGGTCACGCTGCACTCTTTTCCGTAGTAGACAAAACAGGGATCCCTAACGTGTAATAGTAGAAAACAGCAGAAAAAACGCCAAGGGAAGACCAGCAAAGATTAAATGCACTTGAAATGTCTTGAGTATAGGATATATTAAGTAAGTGCTTAAATTACAAATAAACGTCTATAATGAGTGGGTGGTCCACAACCCAAAACAAGATACAGTGCTCCCAAATGTAATCATATGTGTTCATGGCATATCATACATTAACGCTGAGATACAGATAAACATAACAGTAATTGCGCTCACAAGCACTGATAACAAGGTATGCACATAAATCCAGCCGGTTGATTCACCTTGCTTAAATGCAATAAAAGTGTCCAAAGACCTCCTGCAGTCATAAATTAAGCAGAGGATAACCAGTAAAAACTCTCCTATAGCCAAACAAGGCCTTTCCTAGGTATACGGATGTTTCAGTTTCACTTCTTCTGGATAAGCTGCTGAATAAAGAAACCCGATTTCAAAGAGAATTACATAGAGCACCAGTTCTTTTAGCTATATTGAGTCCCAGGGCACCTGTGACAGCTAACAGCTAGAACTAGCAGAATCCAGGATATCGATAAAGCAATGGAAACTGGAAAATTTCCATTGCCCCGACTCTACA
>NW_015164779.1:0-2999 GCF_001447785.1 Gekko japonicus
CCTCCTCCTCCTCTTCTTCTTCTCTCCTCTTCCTCTTCTTCTTCCTTTATGGAGTCAATCCATCTCACATTGAGTCTTCCTCCTTTCCTTCAGTCTCTTTTCCTATTTCCTGTGTATAAATTAGTGCAATTTCTACCGCTAGGCTCCGTCTGTGGCATCATGATGTAATGGTGCTTATCGAACTACAAAAAGAAAGTACGGAGACACACTTCTACCAAGCATCAATAAATGGGGAGAGATGCGGATTAGTTATCTTAGTGGAACAGCCCCCGCCCCCTGTGTGGGTGGGAAAATCCAAGAGGTAAATGATTCCAAAAGAGAGTATCCACCACCACGGGGATCGCCTAGATTAATTCCACATCTTGCTGATGTTGGAAGACGAATGGCTTGATTTGGGGAGAATAGCCCCACTGCGGCATTAGCCCACGGCGTACCCAAAATGTGTTGCTGAAACCCCGCTGGATAATTTGCCGGAGAGACAGACTCTCATGTTATTAATAACTGTGGGAGAAACGTGTCTCTCTGGTCTTTGCACCTTTAAATGAGAATTCCTGCCCTTCGTTTATAGGGACTGGCATGCAATCAGAAGTGATTACTGAAGACCCATAAGTAAAGCGGCATCTGTTTCCGACGTCCCCATGGAAATCGATGAAGCGATCCCCTATTTTCCACCAGCTTCCTTCCCCATCGTACTTTCCTGCAACACGGCTCAAATTCAAGAAGTACACATTCTGTGTTTCAATACTGTCATTATCTGTCCCAAAATAATGTCTGTATTTTGGATTGAGGTTTCCCCCCCCACAAAATGTGCTACAGCGCCTGGATTAGAGAAGAATCATAAGACAACACACTCCAGCTGTTTAGCTAGGAAGAAGAAGAGGAGGAGGAGGAGGAGGAGATTGGATTTATACCCCGCCCTTCACTACCCAAAGGAGTCTCAGAGCGGCTCACAAACTCCTTTCCCTTCCCCTCCCCACAACAGACACCCTGTGAGGAAGGGGAGCTGAGAGAGCTCTTTCCAGAACTGTCCTTGAGAGAACAACTCTGACAGAGCTTGCCCAAGGTCATCCAGCAGCTGCAAGTGGAGGAGTCGGGAATCAAACCCGGTTCTCCCAGATTAGAGTCCGCGCACTTAACCACTACACCAAAATAATGGCTACACGCCCGGCGAGGCTAATTTTCGGCAAACTATACAGGAAATAGAACAAAGTTTGAGTCCCGTGGCACTTTTAAGCCCAACAAAGTTTAATTCTGGGTTTAAGTTTTTGTGTGCACGCACACTTCTTATATCTGAAGAAGCGTGTATGTACACGAAAGCGTATACCCAGAATTAAAGTTTGCTGGTCTCAAAGGGGACACTGGACTCAAACTTTCTTCTGTTGCTTCAGACAGACACAGCAACCCACCTGGACCTCACAGGAAATAGACATACAGATTTGTTTGAAACAGTCTTGTAAATCGTGGGGTGTTCTTACCAGTGCTTCCTCTAAGTCCTGTGAGCAAAAACTCTACTTTGTGAGCTGCTGGCATTAAAGTTGTGAGCCGGCGATTTGGCCGCTGAATAAATGAGTTTGCTCTGGAGCCCCCCTCCCTGGGTGAAGACAAAAATGTGTGAGCTGGAGGCTAAAAAACTGTGAGCTGGCTCACGCTGACTCGGCTTAGAGGGAACACTGGTCCTCACTAACAGCTGGGCTCTCTTTTCACAACAGAGCTGGATTGTACCTCCCTGGGTTCTGTATACAGGAGAGGGAACGAAGTTCCAGTTGGAGATTCAACAAAAAGGATGTTCTCGTGAGCTATAGGATAATAAATCTCCGCGACACGAGATGAACAGAAGTGTTTTTGCCGTGGCCTGCCTCTCCGCAGCAACCCTGGACTCTGGCTGTGAATGAGTGCAACAATGCCACAGTAGTACAGTTCAGAATAATGTGTGGACGCAGTAAGAGTGATGAACACACGGGATTCACGGCCACAGGAGGTGGCGGAGGCTACAAGCATGGACGGCTTCAAGAGGGAACTGGATAAACATCTAGAGCAGAGGTCCATCAGTGGCTATTAGCCACCAGGTATAGACTCACAGGCTGGGGCAAGTGATGCTCTGTATTCTTGGTCAGGGCTTTTTTTGTAGAAAAAGCCCAGCAGGAACTCATTAGCATAATAGGCCACACCCAACATCAGGAACTCATTAGCATATTAGGCCACACCTCTGACAGCGCAATTCATTGGCATATTAGGCCACACCCCCATGTTACCAGAAGTGTGCTCATCCAGCCACACCCACCTTTTGCTTCTTATTCTGTTTACCTTGTTTGTTGTCAAAACCCAGGGCCTTTTTTTGTAGCAGGAACTCCTTTGCATGTTAGCCACAGACCCCTAATAAGCTGCTGTTGGGTGGTGCCTGTTATGCTAATGAGCTCCTGCTGGGCGTGGCAAACTTGGGAGCCAGCCGGAACTCCGTTCCTGTGCGTTCCTGCCCCAAAACAGCCCTATTCTTGGTGCTGGGGGGGGGCGCTACAGTGGGAGGGCTTCTAGTGTCCTGGCCCCACTGGTGGACCTCCTGATGGCACCTGGTATTTTTGGCCACTGGGTGACAAAACTCCGTTCCTGTGCGTTCCTGCCCCAAAACAGCCCTATTCTTGGTGCTGGGGGGGGGCGCTACAGTGGGAGGGCTTCTAGTGTCCTGGCCCCACTGGTGGACCTCCTGATGGCACCTGGTGTTTATGGCCACTATGTGACAGAGTGTTGGACTGGATGGGCCACTGGCCTGATCCAACATGGCTTCTCTTATCTTCTTAAGAGCAGAAGTCCATACGCAAGACAGGGTGAGCTCCTGTCTCTAGTTCCAGCTCCTGCCAACCTAACAGTTCGAAAGCAAGAAATTGCTTGTAGATAAATAGGTACCACTTCGGTGGGAAGGTAACAGCGTTCCGTGCGCCTTGGTGTTGAGTCATGCCGGCCACATGACCACGGAAACATCTTCGGACAGCGCTGACTCTTCG
>NW_015164779.1:3084-3239 GCF_001447785.1 Gekko japonicus
ATAGTGCCCTGGCCCCACTGGTGGACCTCCTGATGGCACCTGGTGTTTATGGCCACTGTGTGACAGAGTGTTGGACTAGAGGGGCCACTGGCCTGATCCAACATTGGCTTCTCTTATCTTCTTAAGAGCAGAAGTCCATCAGTGGCTATTAGCCA
>NW_015164779.1:5471-5683 GCF_001447785.1 Gekko japonicus
TGGAAGTCATGGCGCCCTCTGGTGACTGACCGCTACTGGGGGGCCTGGAGGATATTCAGAGAGGTGGCTGAATAAAGCCTGCCCCCACCTCCCGCCTCTGGTATTCCAAGGAGGTCTCCCATCCAAGGACTAACCGGGGCCGACCCTGCTTAGCTTCCGAGATCTGATGAGATCAGTCTAGCCTGCACCATCCAGGTCAGGGCAGACAAGGA
>NW_015164779.1:6037-18735 GCF_001447785.1 Gekko japonicus
CCACCACGCCCTGTCAGAATTCCAAATGTGCCCACAGGCTCAAAAAGGTCGTGGACCCCAGGCATAGAAGGAAGATGGTGGGCCTCCTTGGAGAAGGATTTCCATCGTCTCGACACCCCCACCAAGAATGCCTTCTCTCCTGTATCGCAGGGCTGTAGCCAGGATGAGGCCAGCAATCGTGCTGTCATAGCAACAATGATTTGCCCCACCTATTATTTTAAGAAGAGAGAGAAGAGAGAAGAAGAGATAGGATTTATACCCCGCCTTTCACTACCTGAAGGAGTCTCACGAGTGGCTTACATTCTCCTTTCCCTTCCCCTCCCCACAACAGACACCCTGGGAGGTAGGTGGGGCTGAGAGAGCTCTCTCGAGGACTGCCCTTGAGAGGACAGCTCTGAGAGAACTTGTGACTGACCCAAGGTCACACCAGCAGCTGCATGTGGAGGAGTGGGGAATCAAACCTGGTTCTCCCAGATTAGAGTCCGCCCTCCTAACCCCGATACCAAACTGGTGTAGGTTCCTTTGTTTGCTTTGCAACCAGAACAAGAGACAGAGGTTTTTTTCTGGGGAAAGAGGCGCCGGAACTCTAGTATACTGAAAATTCATAAACTTCTAAATGTTTTTTAAAGGATTTTGTCGCAGGGGTTCCGGAACTCTGTTCCGGCGCATTCCCCCAGGGAAAAAGCCCTGACAAGAATGCATTCCAAACGAAGAATTCAAGGTTTCAGGTTGCAGAATTTTCGTACAGACTCCTATGTTTGAGAAAGCACAGGAATGGGAACTGTATACCTCAGAGCTGACTAGTATCACTGGATGAGAACCCCTGATCCGATCAGTGCAATTTGAAAGGCACGTCTCCGTTTTCTACCTCCATAGTCCAGAACTACGTTTCTACGCTCAATAAGAGGAGTTCAAGAGGTTTAGGTACACAAAGCGAGTGAGAAGAGCATCAACCAGCTGCCCCACGGCCAGGGTTCCCACAGGATGCTTCCACTGGCGGTGGTCTTGGACACCGTCGGCGTCAGGTAGATGACCACCACCTTTTCCTCTGGCTGGGGAAGTTCTTCCTTGTCGCAGGACTTGGACCGGGGCTTGCTGGCTTGGATGTCGTTCTGGAGGAGGTCATCCGCCGGGTTCTCCGAGCTGCCCAAAGCCACGCTGACCGAGACCTCCCGCCACCCGACATCATTCACGGCCCGGCAAGTGTAGATCCCCTCGTCCGCCTTGCTGAACTTCGAGACGGCCATGGAGCCGTTCCTGAAGACCAGAAAGCGCCCCGGGCTCTCCTCGGACCTTGCGTCCGCCAGCAAGTTGTCCCCTTCCCCTTCTTCCACATTCGGCCCGTTGATCACTACGGTTTGGCCGGACATCTGGATCTTCCAACCGATCTCCGGCTGCGGCTTTCCCACGGCGGTGCAGTCCAACAGAAGGCTGAGTCCGTCGTGCAGGACAGAGTTGTCCAGGCTGGAACGGTAGGTCAACCGGACGGAGGGAAGCATGCAGTCTAGGGCCAGGGTCCTGCCGAGGACGTGACCTTTCAACTCCTTAGGGGTGGCGCACGTGATGGATTCCTTCTCCGGGCTGGAAACGGGAGAGCTCTCGAGCCACCGTTTCAACCACCAGACCTTGCAGGAGCAATTGAAAGGGTTGTTGTTGATCTGCAGCAGGGACAGCGACGGCATGGAGTCGAAAGTCCCCTCGGAGAGGACGGCGAGCCTGTTGTCGTTCAGCCAGAGGGACCGCAGGGCCTTAAGGGTGGGGAAGGCCTCCGGGGGAAACTTCATGGAGTCGAAAGTCCCCTCGGAGAGGACGGTGAGCCTGTTGTCGTTCAGCCAGAGGGACCGCAGGGCCTTCAGGGTGGAGAAGGCCTCCGGGGGAACCTTCTCCAGATGATTGTTGCTCAGCTTCAGCAGCTCCAGGACGGTCAGGTTTCGCAGGTCCTGCCACGGGAAATCCGTAATCTGGTTGTGGCTGAGGTCCAGATTCCTCAGCTGTGCCAGGAAGCCAAAGGTGCCTTTCCCGATGGCGCTGATCTCGTTGTAGGTCAGCCACAGGCCCTGCAGGTTGCCGACGTCTACGAAGGAGTCTTCCCGGAGGGAGGCGATGCGATTGACGGACAACGTCAGGGTGGTGGCGTTGGAGGGAAGGCCAGCGGGGACAGCGCGGAGATCTTTGTAAGAGCAGTCCGCTATGTGACGGGTGTAGTTCTTCCTCGCCACACAGACACAGACTTCTGGACAGGCCTGAGCGTCTGCCACCAGAAACACGGCCGCTAAGAAGAACAGCAGGTCCATTATTTTGCCCCCTGTGAATGCAAAAAGAAAAGGAGATGGGTAATGGTTACGGTGCACCAGTCAACTTTTTGAGACATTAAGAACATAAGAGAAGCCATGTTGGGTCTTCCTCTTTTCCTAGCAGAACGTCATGATAAACGAACCTATAGTATCGGTACGTGTTTGGTGAACAGAAGTCTTTCGACAGCCAGGATCTAGTCTCAGAAGCATACATCAAAAAAGAAGCAGCCATTCTTTCAGTAGTATGACAGCCAGGTTGGTGTAGTGGTGAAGAGCGGCGGACTCTAATCTGGGGGAACCAGGTTTGATTCCCCACTCCTCCACATGCAGCCAGCTGGGTGGCCTTGGGTCAGTCAGAAGTTCTGTCAGAGCTGTTCTCTCAAGGGCAGTTCTCTCAGAGCTCTCTCAGCCCCACCTACCTCACAGGGTGTCTGTTGTGGGTAGAGGAAGGGAAGGAGATTATCAGCCGCTCCAGGACTCCTTCGGATAGTGAAGGGCGGGGTATAAATCCAATCTCCTCCTCCTCCTCCTCTTCTTCTTCTTCTTTGTACAATTTTATCCAGGAAATGAAAAGGTAACTCAGTCTTCTGATGAATGGTCTGGTGCCGTAGACAAGCACAGAGCGGTGACGTCATCTCTAACGCCTTTAGTAAACACAAAATAACAACTTGCAGGGCTCTTTTTGTAGAAAAAGCCCAGCAGGGACTCATTAGCATAATAGGCCACACCCAACAGCAAAACTCATTAGCATATTAGGCCACACCCTGACAGCGCCGCGCATTAGCACATTAGGCCACACACCCATGTTACCAGAAGTGTGCTCATCCAGCCACACCCACCTTTCCCTTCTTATTCTGTTTACCTTGTTTGTGGTCAAAACCCAGGGCTTTTTTTGGTAGCAGGAACTCCTTTGCATGTTAGGCCACACACCCCCTAATTGTAGCCAATCCTAATGAGTTCCTGCTGTTGGGTGTGGCCTATTATGCTAATGAGTTCCTGCTGGGCGTGGCCAACTCAGGAGCCAGCCGGAACTCCGTTCCTGTGCGTTCCTGCCCAAAAATAGCCCTGACAACTCGGATAGTCTCAGTGGGAAAGACCGTAATGCTAGGACTAGTTGAAGGCAGCAGGAAAAGAGGAAGACCCAACAGGAGATGGACGGACTGGACCAAGGAAGCCACAAAGACCCCCACTTTGCAACACCTGATCAAGTTCGTTAACAACAGGGAGTTGTGGAGAGGTCATGCATTGACATGGTCATCATAAGCCAGAAGCGACCTGGCAGCGCATAACACAAACTTTGTATCTATCACCCTTGTGCCAAAAGGACAAAATCGATCACCTGAAGAAAATCGATCACTTGAAATAATGGGGAAACATAAGGAGGAGGAGGAGGAGGAGGAGGAGGAGATTGGATTTATACCCCACCTCTGCTACCCAGAGGAGTCTCAGAGCGGCTCACAAACTCCTTTCCCTTCCCCTCCCCACAGCAGACACCTTGTGAGGTAGGTGGGGGCTGAGAGAGCTCTGAGAAAACTGTGGCTGACCCAAGGTCACCTAGCGGGCTGCATGTGGAGGCATCGAGTACAAGAGATTGCTTTTTCTTGGGGAAAGGGGAGAAAGGAGAAGGGGGAAAGCAAGTGGAAACAGCCAAAATGGGAAGAGGAAGAATCTCCTTTCCCTTCCCCTCCCCACCACAGACACCCTGTGAGGTAGGTGGGGGCTGAGAGAGCTCTCTCGAGGGCTGCCCCTGAGAGAACAGCTCTGAGAGAACTTGTGACTGACCCAAGGCCACACCAGCAGCTGCATGCGGAGGAGTGGGGGATCAAACCCGGTTCTCCTCACCACTACACCAGACTGGGGGAACTGAGTGAAGTCATAGCGAGTACTCGGGAAACCGGAAGTGGGCAGGATTCCGGCCACGCCCCTTCCATGTGTCCAATGGTCATCTGAATAAAACATCAACTTAGGAATTCCGGAACCAGATGGCCAAAGGAAAACGAATCATGGCTCACGCTGTTGTGAAGAAGTCTGAAAATCTAGCTCAGGCTTCCCCAAAGGGGTACCGATGACGCCCACTAACACCTTTCCTGGGGCCCGTCAAATATTTTTAGAAAGTGGGCGGGGCCACGTGGGGCTCCTGCCCAGCAAGTCATCTGATTGGCTGTTGGAGCTTTGATTGGCTGTGTGGATTTTTAAAAACGTTGGTTTGGCAGCACCGGCTCACAGCACAAGGCTCTCCACCGGGTGACCGAAGGTAAACTGCGGCAGCCATTTTGTGGATGGCCCCGCCTCTTGTGGCAGCCATTTTGTGGATGGCCCTGCCTCCTGTGGCAGCCGTTTTGTGGATGGCCCTGCCTCCTGTGGCAGCCGTTTTGTGGATGGCCCTGCCTCCTGTGGCAGCCGTTTTGTGGATGGCCCTGCCTCCTGTGGCAGCTGTTTTGTGGATGGCCCTGCCTCCTGTGGCAGCCGTTTTGTGTAGTGGTTAAGTGCGCGGACTCTAATCTGGGAGAACCAGGTTTGATTCCCCACTCCTCTACTTGCACCTGCTGGAAGACCTTGGGCAAGCCGTAGTTCTGATAAGAGCTGTTCTTGAAAAAGGGGCAGTTTCTGTCAAGAGCTCTCTCAGCCCCACCTACCTCACAGGGTGTCTGTTGTGGGGAGGGGAAGGGAAAGGAGTTTGTAAGCCGCTCTGAGACTCCTTTGGGTAGTGAAGGGCTGGGTATAAACCCAATCTCTTCTTCTTCTTCTTCTCCTGTGGCAGCCGTTTTGTGGATGGGCTCGCCTCCAGTGGCAGCCATTTTGTGGATGGCCCCGCCTCCTGCGGCAGCCATTTTATGGCTGCACCCTCCACACTATGCCCGAATTCTCAAGCTGCCCGCAGACTCAAAGAGGTTGGGGACCACTGATCTAGGCGGTAGCATAATTTGTGAGCTGGGGGACACTTCAGTCCCCTCCGTCCCTGTAATCTCCGTGACCTGTCCCTCAGCACGAATGAAAAACTCTATTGCGATGGTGTTTGTGGGGCTGTGACAGGGCGCCTTCCGAGAAGAGAGATGACCACATTTCCATAATGGAAAAGAACATCTCATTGCTGGACAGGCGAAGTCATCGTGCGACTTCCTAGAGAAATCCTGATCTCAGGTTCCCCTGGGCGGGTGAAATCATTGGAATCAGGCTGAGTGTAATACACGGAGCCAGACTGCCGAGGATTGGTCACTGGCAGGCCCAGGATCCAGGCCTGGATCTTTACTCCTCGTCTTTGCAGAAGGTCATCTCGGGTGCATGTTTTTAACTTGTACTGGGAGGCAACCAGATTCTGGATCTTGCTGCGACTGCAGCTGCGAGACCGGCTCTCTGTCGTGGTCATAGGAAACGTTTTCGACCCATTCTGCTTATTGCCAGGGTCATACCAATAGGAAAATGCTCCTTCTCTGGTTGCCATGAATTCAACCCTAAAATATCCTTGACGTAGGGCTGCCCTTTATCGATTGAGTACATTTTTAATCCCGTTTCATGAGCACATGAAGCAGCCTTCTACTGAATCAAAGGGGCTGCGGTGGCTCAAGTGGTTAAGATGCTAAACTGCAGGCTGTGGAAGGTCGGTAGTTCAGCAGTTCGAGACCCGAGTGTGCCGCATGACGGCGTGAGCTCCCGTCTCTGGTTCCAGCTCCTGCCAACCTAGCAGTTCGAAAGCAAGAAATTGCAAGTAGATAAATAGGTACCACCTCGGTGGGAAGGGAACAGCGTTCCATGCGCCTTGGTGTCTAGTCATGCCGGCCACATGACCACGGAAACGTCTTCGGACAGCGCTGGCTCTTCGGCTTTGAAACGAAGATGAGCACCGCAACCCTAGAGCTGGATTCGACTGGCTTTCGAGCAAGGGAGCCTTTACCTTTACCTTTTACTGAATCAGACCCCTGGCCCATCAATGTCAGTCTTGTCTACTCAGACCGGCAGCAGCTCAGAAGGGTCTCTTGCATAGTTTCACGTCACCTTGTGCCTGGTCCTTTGAGCAGGAGATGCCAGGGGTTGAACTCGAGACCTTCTGCACACCAAGCAGAGGCTCTACCGCTGAGCCACAGCCCCTCCCCAAGACACACATGAAGCTACTGTTTACTGAATCAGAGCCTTGGTCCATCAAAGTCAGTATTGCCTACTCAGGCTGGCAGCAGCTCTCCCGGGTCTCAGTCAAAGAGGTCTTTCCCATCACCTCCTGCCTGGCCCTTTTAAACTGGAGATGCCGGGGACTGAACCGGGGACCTTCTGCATGCCAAGCAGATGCTCCACCACTGACAGAGCTGCACATCATTCTCCTTTCCTCCATTTTATCCTCACCACTCCCAGCTAAACTAGAATTTGAGGGCAAGCGTCCGAGACACCCACATCCCTTTCTCTGTCTCTTTCAAGGATCCAGCTCTCCTGTCGCCCAAAGAATGGACCGTATCACTCACTTCCCAATGCAATGCAATATTCCACTGGGATCTAGGGTCCCAGTGCTGCCTCTACCCTACACACACACACACACACCTGATTCACTAAGGCTAGTTTTCACACACATCCGATAATGCACTTTCAATGCACTTTAGCAATCATTTGAAACCGTTAGGAAAACTAAGCTGCAAACCATTGATAAGGTACACTGAAAATACATTCTCCAGCGTGTCCGGAAGCAGCCAACGTCTCTGCCTCTAAGTCCGTCTGTCACGACATGGGAATCGTACTGTTTAACTTCTTATTTTTCCCTTTGAAACTGGTGGCTCAAAGTTGTAAGACAAATTTACAGCTTGCAACCATAAGGGGCGGAAATAGCAAGCGATCGTCGTCTCTGTGAACTCTTAGCGCTCACGGGATACTCTGAAATCAAAGCCTCTTTGGGGTGAGCTTCTCAAACTTTTTAGTTCCAACCCATCTTTAGTTTTGAAGAAGAAGAAGAAGAAGAAGAAGAAGAAGAAGAAGAAGAAGAAGAAGAAGAAGAAGAAGAAGAAGAAGAAGAAGAAGAAGAAGAAGAAGAATTTGAAAGGAGTCTCAGAGCGGCTTACAATCTCCTTTCCCTTTCCCCCAACACTGGCTCCTCTTATGTTCTTATGTAGTGGGGAATCACACCCGGTTCTCCCAGATTAGGGTCCACACTCCTAACCATTACGCCAAAATGCCGTAGAGCCCACTTTCCAAAGCGACCATTTCCCCCCAGGGAACCTGGTCTCTGTAGCCTGGAGATCGATTGTTGTTTTGGGAGGTCTCCGGGTGCCACCTGGAGATTGGCAACCACATGCAAGCAGGGCCGCTGGCTCTCAGCAAATTCTGGTTTTGACGCCCGTCTCTTCAGGGGTTACAGATTATTTGGTGAAAGGAGAAACGGCGGCCAATTCATCCACCCACTCATTCCTTAGAGAAAGAGAGAGTAAGCGATGGGAATGGAGAAGAGAAGGCGGGCGAAAGGAAATTGCGGGCTCTCCGCCTCTAAACCACAGCTCTCCCCACCACCACCACCACCCACCTCCCATCTTAGCATCCAGGCCCCCCTTCACCTCCCAGTGTCTTTCTAGCTCCATTTATTTCGGTTTTTAAGAATGTCTGGCATTCGTGTTGCAACGTCTTTGTTGCCTTTGGAGACAAAACAGAGCCAAACACACACACACACACGCACGCAGAGTTCTCCTCCTAGCACGAACACAGCAAGGCCTCGATTCGGCTCCTTTGTCAGAGTTTTCGGTGGCTTTGCCTGCCGTTGTTCAATCGGCCGTCCTTTGTGGATGGATCCATTTGAGGCGGTGTGTCAAGTCTGTCTGTGGCCGTAGAAAAGAGCAAGGGTCCAGCAGCAAACAAAGTTTGTGTCAGGGTGTGACCTGAAGAAGTGAGCGGTGACTCACGAACGCTCCTACCTTGGCACAGATTTTGATGGTTTGGTGTCGTGGTTAAGAGCGCGGACTCCAATCTGGGAGAACCGAGTTTGATTTCCCCACTCCTCCACATGCAGCTGCTGGTGTGACCTGGGGTCCGTCACGAGTTCTCTCAGAGCTGTTCTGTCAAGGGCAGTCCTCGAAAGAGCTCTCTCAGCCCCGCCTACCTCACAGGGTGCCTATTGTGGGGAGGGGGAGGGAAAGGAGATTGCAAGCCCCTCTGAGACTCCAAGTGAAGGGTGGGGTATATATCCAATCTCCTGCTCCTCCTCCTCGTCCTCCTCCTCTTCCTCTTCCTCCTCCTCCTCCTCTTCTTCTGCTTCCACTACTGGACTCTTGCCCTTTTCTGCTGCCACCCTTTGTAACGTCGACTTCAGACGTTTAACCAGGGCTTTTTTTGTAGAAAAAGCCCAGCGGGAACTCATTAGCATAATAGACCACACCCAACAGCATTAACTCATTAGCATATTAGGCCACACCCCTGACAGCACAGCTCATTAGCCAATCAGGCCGCACTCCCATGTTACCAGAAGTGTGGTCATCCAGCCACACCCACCTTTTGCTTGTTATTCTGTTTACCTTGTTTGTTGTCAAAACCCAGGGTTTTTTGCATGTTAGGCCACACCCCCCTAATGTAGCCAATCCGAATGAGTGTCTGCTGTTGGGTGTGGCCTGTTATGCTAATGAGCCCTTGCCGGGCGTGGCCAACTCGGGAGCCAGCCGGAACTCCGTTCCTGTGCGTTCCTGCCCAAAAATGGCCCTGTGTTTAACAAGCGGGAAGTTCTTCCCCTCTCTCCATCGCCACAAATGTATTTATGATTTCAGCGACTGGAGGGGGAAAGTACTTGAGAGGTTAGTTGGAGACAGCGTTGCCAACTCTGGGTTGGGAAATTCCTGGAGATTGGAAGGTGGACCCTGGGACGGGTGGGGTTGGGGGAGGGGATGGACTATCAGCAGGACATAATGCCACTGAGTTCCCCCTCCAAAGCAGCCATTTTCTCCAAGGTATCTGATATCAATAGCCTTGAGATCAGCCATAATTCTGGGAGATCTCCGGGGCCCAACTGGACGTTGGCAACTGTATTTGGAGAGGAAAGATGGCCATTCGGGGCAGGCTTATGAACGCCCCCTCCCCACCTGTCCTTTTGGCATTCCTCTAACCGCTGCGGCTTTTCACTTTCATCAGAGCCGGAAAGGGTGTTGCACATAAATCGGTGTGGCATTAAGGACGGTGGTCCATTCCCACAAACATCAGATGAGACGGAATACCAGTGTCCCGCCTCTACTGCTTCAGACGGAGATTGCACGTGGTGGAACACCCCTCTTCCTGCAAAAGGGGATCCCTGCACCAATGCTCCCTCTAAGCCAGTGATGGCGAACCTTTGAGAGACAGCATGCCCAAACTGCGACCCAAAACCCACTTCTTTATCGCAAAGTGCCAACACGGCAATCTAACCTGAATGCTGAGGTTTTACTTTAGAAAAAACAACTCATATGTTAACTTAAGATGATTCAAACAAAGTAAGGAAAGCGATCCCAAATGCTTTCGTTTACTTAAAATTATTTGGCAGAGAATTCGACACTTTAATGATGGTCTGGGCCTGTCTGGGGCGATGGCACGCGTGCCCACAGAGAGGGCTCTGAATGCCACCTCTGGCACCCGTGCCATAGGTTCGCCACCACTGCTCTAAGCTGTGGAGTCTTGTGAGCAAAAATTCTACTTTGTGAACTGCCAGCATTCAAGTTGTGAGCGAGCGATTTGGCTGCTGCGTAAATTAGTTGGCTCTGGAGCCCCATCCTTCCTGAGCTGAGACAAAAATCTATGAGGTGGAGGCTAAAAAATTGTGAGCTAGCTCACGCTAGATCAGCTTAGAGGGAACACTGCCCTGCACAGAGAAATGTAATTTCTCAGGGAGAAAGCCTGGTTCTCCCTTGGCACGCTAGTTTCCTTTTGCAACATTCCACTGTGCAAGATTGCGTCTGCAGCTCAAAGGGAGTGCATCCGGTTCTACTGCCTTATCTCTCCTTGTCAATAAAGCTACTGACTTGCGGTTGTTCCATAAACCACTCGGCAAGGGAGCCAGAGATATGATTTATGTTTCGTTTCGAATCCCACAAAATAAACGGATCCCGGTTTGTCATCTCTGCGGCATCCACGCAAATCGTGTTTGGCTTTTCGGAGCTGACCTCAGCAGCGTTCTTATTTTCTGCCCGCTGCAACCCTTTCTTCCCTGATAGCCTTTTCCCAAGCCTCGGCCATTGAAACACCCCCAACAGACTGTGTCCTGAAGTTCCACTTGGGTCACCAGCCACCAGGCAGTGAGGCCGTTACACTGTGTAAAGAAATACAAGTGGATCTGTAAAGTCCTAAACACAGTCATGTTGAAAATTTGAAGTATAAACAGCTAACATCTCAGCTAACGTCTAATAGTAAAGGTAAAGGTTCCCTTGCTCGAAAGCCAGTCAAATCCGACTCCAGGGGTGCGGTGCTCATCTCCGTTTCCAAGCCGAAGAGCCAGCGCTGTCCGAAGACGTTTCCATGGTCATGTGGCCAGCATGACTAGACGCCGAAGCGCATGGAACGCTGTTACCTTCCCACCAAAGTGGTACCTTTTTATCTACTTGCAATTTCTTTGTAGGTTGGCAGGAGCTGGGGCCAGAGACGGGAGCTCACTCCGTCACGCGGCACTCGGGTCTCGAACTGCTGAACTACCGACCTTCCGCTCTGCAGCTCAGCGTCTAAACTTCTAGCGGACTTGAAATGCAGGCTTTACAGATCCATTTGTATTTCTTTACCCAGCGTAACAGCCTCAGTGCTACGTTTTTGGTACTAAAACTTGCTTTCACGGTATTGCCAATGTCAATATTCCCTCTAAGCTGTGGAGTCTTGTGAGCAAAAATTCTGCTTTGTGAGCTCCTGGCATTAAAGCTGCGAGCGAGCTATTTGGCTGCTGCATGAATTAGTTTGCCCTGGAGCCCTCCTTCCCGAGCAAAGACAAAAAATGTGTGAGCCAGAGGCTAAAAAACTGTGAGCCAGCTCACACTAACTCAGCTTAGAGGAAACACTGGTTGCCATTATATTTATACCACCTCCAGGCAGTGGCTGGAGATCTCCTGGAATCCCCACCCATCTCCAGGGGGCAGAGATCAGTTCACCTGGAGAAGATGGCCACTCTGGAAGGTGGACTCTGTGGCATTAAAAGGTAAAGGTTCCTCCTTGCTCGAAAGCCAGTCGAATCCGACTCTAGGGTTGCGGTGCTCATCTCCGTTTACAAGCCGAAGAGTCAGCGCTGTCCGAAGACGTGTCTGTGGTCATGTGGCCAGCATGACTAAACACCAAGGCGCACGGAACGCTGTTACCTTCCCACCGAAGTGGTACCTATATTATCTACTTGCCATTTCTTGCTTTCGAACTGCTAGGTTGGCAGGATCTGTGGCATTAGACCCCACTAATATCTCTCCCCTCCCGACACCCCGCCCTCCTCAGACTCCACCCCACAAATCTCCAGGTACTTCCCAACCTGGAACTGGGCACTCAAAGTACCATAGTCCAGAGCAAACTCACGCAAGGGAAAAAAGGTTCCGAAAGCGCATCAGGAATCAGGCAAAGCAAAGAGGCATAAGCCGGGATGCATTTCGGTTTCGGAAGCCTTCGGCATTCAAAGACAGACCGTAAGGGAAGAATTCCCCCCTTTGTTTTTACCTCTCCGCCGGCTCTCCTTCCCTTCTTCTTCAGCGTCTCAGCCAGAAAACTGTATAAACGTTACATCCGGTCCGGACCGACTCGCGCATTCCAAAAATGTTATTAATAACAACCAAGTCCGGCCTACGACTCTGTGAGCCAGAAAAAAACGAGGGGGGGATATTTTTCCTCACAGGCCTTTCCAAAAACGCATTGAAATGCAACACTCCTGATTCTCCGCTTATTCGCTGTCCAGTGATTAACCCCGGGTTTTCTTTCACGGGGGTCAAGAGACCCTGAACTTCGCCTGTGGCCTACGGATCCCTTTTGCCTCTTCCAGGTCTGCTGGCCGATTCCCCTGGAGTTCTACCCGGCCCTCCCCTGCAGACTCCAAACTCTCAAGAAACACGACAAAAAGTCGATTTTGAGCCGCCCGCAACACCCTGGCCCCAATGACAACAGACAGTCCCAGGGCCAAATTGTTATCCCTCCCTTTCCTGTGATAAATTTGCTTAAAGAGACAGCCCGGGGCAAGACACAGAGAATGTTCCATCTCACGTTTCAAAGGAACGTGCTGGTTGTGGTGTGGCATGTAAAGTGTCCGGCTGGGATCTGGGAGGCCCGAGTTCGAATCCCCATTCTGCCCCAGAAGCTCACTTTCACACACACTGTGGTATCTCTGGCCTAAAAATGTATGTACCAAGAAAACCTAATTCCTTTGCCAAAAATAGCATCAATAAATCAGATAGTGCTTATTAATACCATAGTTATCCAATGTCATGGATTTTTAAAAATGTATGTATCACTGGGTAAAGGTTTACC
>NW_015164779.1:20895-21014 GCF_001447785.1 Gekko japonicus
AGAAAAAGAGGAGAAGAAGAAGAAGAAGAAGAAGAAGAAGAAGAAGAAGAAGAAGAAGAAGAAGAAGAGGAGGAGGAGGAGGAGGAGGAGGAGGAGGAGGAGCAGGAGCCATCACTACC
>NW_015164779.1:21083-30584 GCF_001447785.1 Gekko japonicus
GAGGAGGAGGAGGAGGAGGAGGTTGGATTTACACCCCACCCTTCACTACCCAAGGGAGTCTCAGAGCAGCTTACAAACTCCTTTCCTTTTCCCTCCCCACAACAGACACCCTGTGAGGTAGGTGGGGCTGAGAGAGCTCTGACAGGAACTGCTCTTTTTCAAGAACAGCTGTGCCAGAACTATGGCTTGCCCAAGGTCACCCAATTGGCTGCATGTGGAGGAGTGGGGAATCAAACTCAGTTCTCCCAGATTTGAGTCCGCGCACTTAACCACTACACCAAACTGTAGAGATTTGTTTACTTATAGGAACCAATTCTTTGTCAGGACTAAAGAAAGCCCGCGAAAATCAAGATGTTCTAGGTAAAACCCAATACATCCCCACACCCCATGCCTACGTCAGCATTCGCCCGCTAGCGTTTTTATGACAATCCTGACAGGTTATGGTGTCTTATCTATTCCTGCCTACAGAAAGATTCTCCAAGGCCAAGTCCCATGAGAACAGGCCGAGGGGTGAAACTTGAGGAATCATTATGGCTGCTACAATCAGGCACTCAACCCACACACTCCCCTCAGGAATTCCCTACCCCTTAAAACAGGGGTGTCAAACATGCGGCCCGGGGGCCAGATCAGGCCCCCGGAGGGCTTCCATCAGGCCCGCAGTGGAACTGGTCATCTCCTGCTTCAGGTTCTGCTGCTGCATCATAGCTTGCTTCACCAGACTCTCTTAATCACTCAGCCATTTCATGTTTTAACTTGGGTCCTAGGTTCAGAACGCTGAGCATGAGATTTCTGTGGCGGATGTCAATAAATCAAAAGTAGGTTTGCAGCTTACCGAGCTAATGTTTTAAGCATGTTTTTATTTTAAGTTAAAAAAAATCCTTGTGTTTGTGTCCTTTATAAAGTTTGTATCTCCGCTACCTGGCATTACATTTTATGACAGACATGGGCCGGCCCGACAAGGTCTCATTTATGTCAGATCCAGCCCTCGTAACAAATGAGTTCGACACCCCTGCCTTAAAACACGGCAAGGTGGACAGTGAAGTGAAGCGAAGAAAAACGAAACAGAAACCTTGACAGGTTGGTGAACTCTGCTTCAATCAGGCCTGAAGCTACATTGGGGCGTTTTGGGACCCTGCCCCCTTCATTTAAAGCCCCGCCCCACAAATAGCCACACCAGAAACCTTCTTTGTGAGGAGAGACCTCGCTGTCTAATTTGCATGTTTCCCAAAGGCTCATGGGAATGCGTTTGAAAGCCTCACCATGACCTAGGTGGTCAACGACAGGACTGGGCTAGCCGAAAGCGGGATTGTTGGAGATGTATTGAAGGTGCCAATCCTGAGCGCCCATCTAAGCTTTCTCGCCCTGTGGAAGGGAACTCAAAAGGCATTTAAGTGCCTTCTGAAGGTGATTCAATGCCCTTTGAGCTGTTTTTTCCTAGGAACTGATGTGCTCGCTGCCCCTTGAAAGGAAGGGCTAGAAACAGGCCCGGAGCCTCCCCCTTTAATTAAGGCATTCAGATTAATTTAATTAACTGTAATTTAACTGCCCCCTTAAAAATTTAAATGCCCCCCAAATTTAAAAAGTAATCCTGGAGAAGTGTGCATGCACACAAAAGCTTATACCCAGAATTAAGCTATGTTGGTATTAAAGGTGCCACTAGCTCAAATAGAGAAGAAGAAGAAGAACACCAAACTGGCTTACAGAGGGGCTTACAATCTCCTTCCCCTTCCCCTCCCCACAACAGACACCCTGTGAGCTAGGTGGGGCTGAGAGAGCTCTGAGAGAACTGTGACTGACCCGAGGTCACCCAGCAGGCTGCATGTGGGGGCATCAAGTGCAAGGGATTGCTTTTTCTTATCCCAGGGTGGGAAATAAACCAGTGCGGTGGCATCAAAATCCCACTCTGCCTGTTCCTTCTCCACTTGGTCTCCTTCCTCCCCACTCCTTAGCCTCTCTGCTCCTCACTATGCCTGGATAATTGAGGTCAGCCAGTCCACACACGCGCAGGATGAAAGTTCTCTGCTTCTTGCTCCTTCAGTCACCGGGCCCAAGGGAGGTCGGGGACGGGAATCAACAGATCTCGGTGGAGCACCCGTGGCCTCGTTGCCATTAGCGGTCGGAAATGAGCAAAGAGGAAGAAGGGGACTTCTGGCGTCCCAGAGTCTCTGCAGCCCCCTCTCGCACCCCCCTCCCCTCTTGCCTGCCTTTCGGGAAGGGGGATCCCTTTGGAGAGGAATATTCAATTTGCCCTGTTCGTGACATGAAGCCTCCCTGTCGAAGAGGCTGCCATAGAAAAGGGCTGTCTCTCTCCCTCAGAAAGGAAAGTTGCCTGTTAGGGCAAAAGAAATAAGTGTGGATGGATGGATGGATGGATGGATGGATGGATGGATGGATGGATGGATGGATGGATAGATAGATAGATAGATAGATGGATGGATGGATGGATGGATGGATGGATGGATGGATGGATGGATGGATGGATGGATGATGGATTAGATAGATAGATAGACAGACAGACAGACAGACAGATGATGGATGGATGATGGATGGATGGATGGATGGATGGATGGATGGATGGATGGGTAGATAGATAGATAGGTAGGTAGGTAGGTAGGTAGGTAGGTAGATAGATAGGTAGATAGGTAGATGATAGATAGATAGATAGATAGATAGATAGATAGATAGATAGATAGATAGATAGATAGATAGATAATGGACGGATGGACTGACTGACGGATGGACGGACTGACTGACTGAGTGACTGACCTTTGAGTCGATTGCCAGGTGGGTCACAAAACTGCACTTGCTGTGTCAGGAACCCCTATAGATCCAGCGTGGTGTAGCAGTTAGACTAGGATCTGGGAGAACCCAGGTCCAAATCCCCAAGCAACATCAGGCCCATAACCAGTATTCTGTGGCTTGTGGGGTAAAAAAAAATTCTGGAGGGGCTGAAGTTCTCAGTGCAGAAAGAAAAGCCCTTGAGCCAATAGAAAGCTGTGACCAGGATAGATCTCTGCACTGCAGGCTGTCAACCACTTTAGATGACAATTCTCAGCCGCTGCAAGTTAATCACGTCTGCCGGCCTAAGCAACAATTCCCAGAACAAGCCGGCAGGTGGGGGGTAGAGTCAAGAAAGCTGAGACTTAGGCAGGAAAACTCCCTTACAGGAGACCTCTTCCCCCTTTGCTAACCCATCCCGTGATTCCTGCAATTCTTGCGCCTTCTCCTTTTGCTTCATTCATAGTCCCCCCCCCCTTTTAAATGCCCACATTTTGCTATGTCAGGTTTCCAGCTCTGGGTTGGGAGACTGGAACAAGAGATTTTTATCCAATCTTTTTGCCTGCTGGACTGGATACCATTGGGTTTTGTTGTTCAGTCGCACAGTCGAGCCCGACTCTTCGCGACCCCACGGACCAGCTCCCACCAGGCCCTCCGGTCTTCCACCGTCCTCTGAAGTTGGCTCAATTTCATGTTCGTTGCATCGATGACACTGTCTAACCATCTCATCCTTTGCCGTCCCCATCTTCTTTGACCTTCAATCTTTCCCAGCATCAGGGTCTTCTCCAGTGAGTGCTCCCTTCTCATTGGGTGGCCAAATACCCTTTGACGAAGGCTTTTCTTCGAAATGGCCTTAATATTACATACGGTGCCATCGGGGTACAAAGGTAAAGGTAGAGGTTTCCCTTGCTCGAAAGCCAGTCGAATCCGACTCTAGGGATATGGTGCTCATCTCCGTTTCCAAGCCGAAGAGCCAGCGCTGTCCAAAGACATTTCCACTGTCATGACTAGACGCCGAGGTGCACGGAACGCTGTTACCTTTCCACTGAAGCGGTACCTATTGATCTACTTGCGATTTCTTGCTTTCAAACTGCTCGGTTGGCAGGAGCTGGGGCCAGAGATGGGAGCTCACTCCGTCATGCAGCACTCGGGTCTCAAACTGCCGAACTACAGCCCTTCTGGTCTGCAGCTCAACATCTTAACCTCTGAGCCACCCAGAGCTCCCCATCAGGGTACATTGGACAGTATTTTCTCTATGGCCTGTTATTGCCCCTAGGAGGGCTTGGGCCTGTGGACTATTTTGGATCGGATTACTTTCAGAATCATTGTTCAGTTTGCGTGACTTTATAATATGTCTTACATTCTTTTGAAGTGCTATATGTGTTTACAGTGTCATAGATGCAACGAACATGAAATTGAGCAAACTTCAGAGGACGACGGAAAACAGGAGGGCCTGGCGAGATCTTGTCCATGGGGTCGCGAAGAGTCGGACTCGACTGTGCGACTGAACAACAACAAATGTGTTTACATATTCATTATATTGAATATATTCCTATGAAGCAATCTTCTCTCTAACCTGTGGGCTCTTGTGAACAAAAATTCTACTTGGTGAGCGACTGGCATTAAAGTCGTGAGCGAGCGATTTGGCTCCTGCATCAATTAGTTTGCTCTGGAGCCCTCCTTCCTGAGCTAAGGCAAAAATGGGTGAGCCGGAGGCTAAAAAACTGTGAGCTGGCTCACACTAACTCAACTTAGAAGGAACACTGCCTATGAGTATTATTACTTGTCAAAAAAAGTTTGAGAGAGTCTCCACCTTTTCATTTCTAGATCTCCCGTCTCGAGCAGCGGCAGATCTTGAGCCACCACGGGGCAACCAGACCTTGGCCACAGATAAGACCCCATTTGAAAAGCTGGCAAACCCTATTCAAATACCCTCCCCCCAATTTGGATGTATTTATTTATTTATACATTCAACTATATCCCGCTCGAACCCCCTGTCAGGGGGGGTCTCTGAGCGGCTTACCTCATGCAAAATGAATCTGAGAGTCGTCACTTTCTCACCAGCTTCTCTGTCCCCGTTCTGAACGTATCCCATTAAAATCAACGCATTTTTCAACATTGTTTTTCCCCATCGGATACATGCTTATTAATTTTGCCTGTTTTTCACTTATCTCCCTCTTTTCTCCCCCATCGGGGACTCAGAGAGGCTTTTTGTGTGACACAGAGTGTTGGACTAGGTGAGCCATTGGCCTGATCCAACATGGCTTCTCTTATGTTCTTACAAAGTCCACGAGTGGCTATTAGCCACAAAGATTAGATGGAACACTCTGTCTGAGGCAGTGATGCTCTGACCTCTTGGTTCTTGGGGGTTACAGTGGGAGGGTTTCTGGAGTTCTGGCCCTGCTGGTGGACCTCCTGATGGCCCCTGGTTTATGGTCACTGCGTGACACAGAGTGCTGGACTGGATGGGTCACTGGCCTGATCCAACATGGCTTGTCTTACGTCTTTATGTCTGGGGCAGGGATGCTCTGTCTTCTTGGTGCTTGGGGGGGCAACAGTGGGAGGGCTTCTGAAGTTCTGGCCCCGCTGGTGGACCTCCTGATGGCACCTGGTTTTTGGCCACTGTGTGACACAGAGTGTTGGACTGGATGGGTCACCGGCCTGATCCAACATGGCTTGGCTTACGTCTTTATGTCTGAGGCAGTAATGCTCTGTCTTCTTGGTGCTTGGGGGGTCAGAGTGGGAGGGCTTCTGAAGTTCTGGCCCCGCTGGTGGACCTCCTGATGGCACCTGGTTTTTGGCCACTGTGTGACACAGAGTGTTGGACTGGATGGGTCACTGGCCTGATCCAACATGGCTTTTCTTATGTTCTTATGTGTTTAAGACCATCAGGGAAGGGGCTGTAACTTGGTGGCAGAGCATCTGTTTGGTGTGCAAAAGGTCCCAGGTTCAATCCCTAGCATCTCCAGTTATAGGACCAGGAAATAGTTGATGGGAAAGACCTCCGCCTGAGACCCTAGAGAGCCACTGCCAGTCTGAGTAGACAATACTGGCCCCAGTGGACCAAGGGTCTCATTCAGTATGAGGCAGCTTCATGGGTTCACATGCATGTAAAACAAGATAGAGGTTATAATTCCCCAGAGCTGTTGAGGTAGGGAAAAGAGAGGAAAATGAATAAACTGCTCAAAACGTTTTTCCAGTTCATCACTTCGCTGGCAATTTTACACAATCAGCAACACCCGTCTCTCGGCACAATCGCACCATCTTCTCCCTATTTCTCCCCTGCCCCCAGTCTGAAAGAGAACGCCTCCGTGTAATCCAATCCCGATATCTCATCATAGCTAGATTCCCAGTAGAAATATTAGGGTGCATAAAGGGGGGGGAAAGAAATCTATTACGCTCTAATTAAACGGATGCGAAGAGAGCCCCATCTCTCTTTCTTCTCCATACGTCTTAAAGCATAAAACTCAATTAAAACCAACTCACGAGAGGCCGTTTATCTTTAATGAGAATTCGGTACATTTCTAATGTGCTCTGAAATGTTGATATTGTTATCGGCCGAGAGCCCAGAAAAAAATCTCATCTCGTTTTTCATCTTGAATCCACGGGGTGCAAATCTGGAGGAGCGTCGCCCGTTTTAATAGATTGGTACCGGTATCAGCTGCCAGTATTCATCTGCTTTGTGTTTGGCAAGAGATGTACGAGCTTGGATGGTTTCTTTCCAATAGGAACCAGATATTCACCGTGGTCAGGGCAGTGGCCCTGGCTCAGTGGTAGAGCATCTGCTTGGCATGCAGAAGGTCGCAGGTTCAATCCCCGGCATGTCTAGTTAAACAATAGTAGGGGATGGAAAAGACATTAACCTAAGACCCTGGCTCAGTGGCGGAGCATCTGCTTTGTATACAGAAGGTCCCAGGTTCAATCCCCGGCATCTCCAGTTAAAAGGATCAGGTGGTAGAGAATGGGAAAGACCTTGACCTGAGACCCTGACTCAGAGATAGAGCATCCGCTTGGCCTGCAGAAGGTCACAGGTTCAGTCCCTGTCCCTGGCATCTCCAGTTAAAGCAATCTGGCAGTAGGTGATGGGAAAGACCTTGACCTGAGCCCCTGGCTCCAGTGGTAGAGCCTCTGCTTGGCATGCAGAAGGTCACAGGTTCAATCCCCGGCATCTCCAGTTAAAAAGACGAGGCTGTACGGGATGGGAAAGACCTTGACCTGAGACCCTGGCTCCAGTGGTAGAACATCTGCTTTGTAGCAGAAGGACCTGGGTTCAACTCACAGCCCAGTTAAAAGAATCGGGGAGTAGATGGTATGAATGTGCACCGTTGTGACTCAGTTACATTATGTGATCCAGATGTTTTTTGGCAAAGCATTATGTATTTCCTTAACATGGAAAGCTGTGATAGATTGTTGCTGGGGGAATTATCCCTGCACCTCTACCCATGTATCTATTGAGACAAGGGCTACATTTCAAAATGTGGCCCATATATATATATACACACACACACACACACACACACACACACTAGGAAAAAGACTCATTGTGGAAATAAATACAATGGCCTCTAGAAAGAGGCTCTGGGCGGGTGCCCCGGCCTTGGACACTCAGTGTCAATTTGCTGTGGCGACCTCAGCAGGGTATAATGACACTGAGTCCACCATTTTCTCCAGAGGAACTGATCTCTGCTACCTAAAGAACAGTTGTAATTCTGAGTGATCTCCAGCCAGTGGATAGGGAGACCCTCTGAATGACAGATCAGAGAGCGAACTGGTTTTGGAGCGTGTGGAATGTTCTAGAGAAGTGCCACCACCATTTGTCTTTTATTTATAAGGGAGATATATATATGGCACAGGACCTATTGGATGGTGCCTGTAACATCAACTGTGTTGAGGGTCCCTGCCCATGTAACATGTAAACCATTTTGTTTCACGTATGCATAGCAAGTTTTGTTTTACTAATTTTTCCCGCAAGTGGATTTCTCTAATTTTTCTTGCAACCAGATTTTTCCTTTACCATCACAGGCGACAAACCGTAATAAATTTCGATATCGGCTCCACCAGGGGGAGGGGTCACTGATGTCTTTAAAAATTCCCCAGACGTGATGCTTTCCTATCCCTGCCCATGAATGGCTTGCTCACACAGCCTTTTAAAAACAACAAATATGTGAGTGCGTGTGTGTGTGTGTGTATTGTTTGTGTATTGACTTATGACCAGTGTTCCCTCTAAGCGGTGAGCACTGAGCAGCCTCTCATTAATGTAGTACAGATGGGACTATATAGATTTTTCCTCTTTCTTTGATTATTCATATTTCTCTGGATACTATAGGCTTATTATAGATCTAATGTTTTATTGGAATATAATGAAAGCCTAGTATATAGTAGGCCTCTCTTCTTTGTGGGTCAAGGGGGATTTTTCCTAGTTGCTGTTAACAGACAAGACACAGGAGACATTCTTTTAGCACAAAAGTAGATATAAGGTTCATGGTTCTAATTGTCTAGGTTATAACTGCATAGTGTCTGGGTCAGAAAGGATCTTTTACTTGGTATCAGAGAAAAACACCTTTGTTTGGGTGAGAACAAGCCTTGGTCGATATGACTTAGGTCATGTCAAGTAAATATGTGATGCTATTGCATAGGCACACCTTTCTTACATTTGACCAATGAGGGGATTTTAATGTAAATGTTGTTTAGGTTTTGGTAACCGATTATGCCTTTTGAATATTATTCCCATGATGATGATATGATGATGTCATTTTAAGTATTTAACTTCATGTATTTCCTGGTTGGGCTCAGAAAGCAGTCCATTTTGATGGGTCTTTTGGCCTAACTTCCGTATTTCATTGCAATAAAATACAAGAACTTCCTCCTCATTTTGACTTCAATCTTCTATTTTTGACTGGATATTAATTTATACTACATTAACACAGGAAGCCCCACCACATCTTACACTGCCCATTGCCCATTTGAAGACTGCAGCAGTCCTATTCTGCTCAGCAGGGGAGAAAAAAAGTAGAGGGAACATTGCTCTTAGGGCGACCCCGTGGGGTTTCCAAGGCAAGAGATGTCACAGGGGTGGTTTTTTGCCATTGCCGGCCTCCACGTCACAACCAATGCTCCCTCTATGCTGTGAAGTCTTATGAGCAAAAATTCTACTTGGTGAGCTACCGGCATGAAAGCTGTGAGTGAGCGATTTGGCTCCTGCGTCAATTAGTTTGCTCTGGAGCCAGTGTTCCCTCTAAGCTGAGTTGGTGTGAGCTAGCTCACAGTTTTTGAGCCTCCAGCTCACACATTTCTGTCCTGGCTCAGGAAGGAGGGCTCCAGAGGAAACTAATTTATGCAGCAGCCAAACAGCTGGCTCACAACTTTAATGCCAGTAGCTCACAAAGTAGAGTTTTTGCTCACAAGACTCCACAGCTTAGAGGGAACATTGTCTGGAGCCCTCCTTCCTGAGCGAAGGCCAAAATGTGTGCGCTGGAGGCTTAAAAAACTGTGCGCTGGCTCACACTGACTCAGCTTAGAGGGAACATCACAACCCTGGTATTCCCTGGTGGTCTCCCATCCAAACACCAGCCAGGGCCGACCCTGCTTTTGAGATCGGGCTCGCCTGGGGCTCTCCAGGTCAGGCAACCAGCAAAAGTAGACTATGAATTCAAGAATACAGTGAATCCCACATTGTATTCCACCAGCAGCCCTGAAGAGGCTTTTAAAAAAATTAACTCGGTT
>NW_015164779.1:31334-35836 GCF_001447785.1 Gekko japonicus
GTGTGTGTGTGTGTGAGAGAGAGAGAGAGAGAGAGAGAGAGAGAGAGAGAGAGAGAGAGAGAGAGATGACATTCCAATTGGATTCTGTTCTCCTGAGCTCGCCCGGGGAAATTAGTCCCGCCCCCTGAATTCAAAACTTTGTTTCATCTGCTTTCTTTTCCCTCCTGCGATCAAACAGCCATTTGTGAGCCTCCGAGTCTTTCTGCTTCTTATTCCACGGCTTCGGCGTGTCTGCAAAACGCTATAAACGCCTCTCTGCCGGTTCCCCCGTTGCAAGTCCTGGAGCTGTTCTGTAGCACGCGTTTCCTATGTCTGCATTTTTTCTTCTTCTTCTGCTTTTTCTACACCCTGGCGCGCAGACGTGATCTCACCCGCTGGTGTCAATCGCCCAGCCGGGTAGCAGGAAGGAACGGAATCCTAATTAATATTCAACCTGGCGGGGTGCGAGTGAAAGGTGCAGGGGGAGCCCAAGGTGGCAGATCGGCTATTTCGGAGCCTCGGTATCAGTGTTTCCTCTAAGCTGAGTTATTGTGAGCTAGCTCAGTTTTTTAGCCTCCAGCTCATACGTTTTTGTCTTAGCTGAGGAAGGATGCCTCCAGACTCGCAATGTTCCCTCTAAGATGAGTTAGTGTGAGCTAGCTCACCGTTTTTTAGCCTCCAGCTCATACGTTTTTGTCTTAGCTGAGGAAGGATGCCTCCAGAGCAATGTTCCCTCTAAGATGAGTTAGAGTGAGCCAGACTCCGCAACTTAGAGGGAGCATTGCTCGGTAAGGAGGAATTCTCTAAATGAGAGTGTGCGCATCCTTATTCTGTTTTGGATAATGCGATGCAAAGGATGCTCTAGGAGAGATCGGGGTCCATCTGACTCCAAAAAGAAAACGAGGTATCCCCGCAATCCAGGCGTCAGAAAAGCAAAACGCGGAGGCATTCACTGGGGAAGGCAGTGCCAAAGTCGCCCAAGCGCAAAAGCCAACCGTGTTTGCAATGGTTCGGGTTTGTATTTGTCCCCGGGATGAAAGGGGGTTGATTCGGGAAGGGGAAACCGAAGGCGTGGCGCGGCCGGGACACAGGGAGGGGCCGTGGCTCAGTGGAAGAGCCTCTGCTTGGCATGCAGGAAGTCCCGAGTTCGATTCCCGGCATCTCCCGTTCAAAGGGCCAGGCAGTAAGCGATGGGGAAGACCTTGACCAGTGCTCCCTCCAAGCTGACTTAGTGTGAGCCAGCTCACCGTTTTTTAGCCTCCGGCTCACACATTTTTGTCTCGGCTCAGGAAGGATGGGGCTCCAGAGCAGAGCAGACTAATTTAGGCAGCAGCCCAATCGCTGGCTCAAAACTTTAATGCCAGGAGCTCACGAAAGGAGAATTTTCGCTCGCAAGACTCCACAGCTTTAGAGGGAGCGTTGCCCGAGACCCTGGAGAGCCGCTACCAGGCGAAGACAATACCGACTTCGACGGCCCAAGGATCGGGTTCCGAATAAGGCCGCTTCGTGCGTTCGTGGCCTCGGCACGCCGGGCAGCCAAGGAGCCAAGAGGCTGTCGGAGGCTAGTTGTCGGGGAAGGAGGAAGAAAAGATACCCGCAGAAATATCCTTGCAGATCGGCGCCCAGCCAAATGTGGGGGGCTACCCTGTGGCCCAAAGAAAACTCGGCACGTGCTCAGAGGCGCCCTTGTCGTTGGGGGCTTCCAACAGGTCCCGACGAGTCCCGGCTTTGCAATCCTGCCATTCAGCTGGGCCGAAATGCGTGCGCCTTGGGGAGCCGTGGCGCTCAGCTGACCGGCAGCCGGCTGCCTTTCGCCGCGGGTAGCCCCAGTGGCGGCGCCTCCGAACTGGATCCCCTGCGGCTGAGCCACTCTCCCCCGCCGCCTGCCGGGCAGGGCTTGGATCTCTGCCAACCTGCTGCCCGCCTCGGCATCCCGGCAGCGAGTCTTTCCCAGTCGCCAGACGGGAGGATTTAAGGTCGTCCGAGAGACGCTCGGGCCGATTCTCCGTTGCGCTTTTGTTTCCGATCAGAGAATCGGCTTGATCGTCGCCGTTTGGAAGGACCCGCAAAGGCGGGCAGGACCAGTTCGGGCGGAGACTACAGTGGGACTGCGGGGGGAGGGGGGGATAAACTGACAGCCCGCACATCAAAAGCATCAAGGGGTTTTCTTTGCAAACTACGTTTAGCTGGGCGGGAAGTATTCTGAGCAAAAATTCTGCTTTGTGAGCTCCTGGCATTAAAGTGGTGAGCGAGTGACTTGGCTGCTGCATAAATGAGTTTGCTCTGGGGCCCTCCTTCCTGTGCGGAGACAAAAAAAATCTGTGAGCCGGAGGCTAAAGCACTGTGAGCTAGCTCACACTGACTCAGCTTAGCGGGAACACTGCCTCTGACCTCTTCTCTCTCGCTCTCTTCCCAGTTCAAACGCCGGATTTTAAGGGTTTAATTTCCTTCCCTGTTCTTTCCTTCTGTCTTTTTTTTTTTAACCCATTCCTACAAATAAGGGACCCCGAAGTCCACTTCAAATTTTTATTATTATTATTATTATTATCATCGACTTTTCCCCAACATACAGATGCGCGATATCGAAGGTGAACGTCCCGAAATCCGCCTGTCCCTTTTCAAAGGTTGCCCTGGCAAATGCACGGAAACGATGTGTCTCTTTCGTCTTCTTTTTCTCCGCCTCCCCGCCCCGGAGAAGATGTGTACCGACATCTGCTTGGGTTGTTGTCGTGGCGTAGATTTAAAAAATCCCCCCCTTTAAGCTAACAGAGGCGAAGAAGAATTCCGAAGATCCACAGACGCACTGGAGGTTGCACGGATATTTAAAATATCCCCCCCCCCCGCAACGGCAAAAGAAATTCCCATCCAAGCCTGGATTCTCCTTTGGCCTCGTGGGCATCGGGAATAACATCAAGTGGAGGCAAAATACGTTCCTCTAAGCAAGCTACAAGCTACTGAATAAACATTTAGGAAATACGGAGCTCTGAAAGGGACATGCCTCGGGACAAGGGAGGGGAGGGGGGACGGCGACACCGAAGACCATCAGCTGCGCGGGGGAGGGGGCGGCTATCCCTCGGCCTGTCCGTCAATGGAGCGCAACCCGCAGGGGGGCGCTCCAAACATCAAAGTCACGCACACACATCACCACGCACGGCTCCGTTTTCTACAGCACGGCTCCACGGACACTGGGGTCGGGGGCGAGCTCGGAGGCGCGGGACCCATCCTGGCTTCGGTTCGTCTAGCCCCAAGCTCCGGGCCACCGCGCGCCCTTGGGTGGAGAGGCAGGGAGGCAAAGGGAGTCGGCGGAGCTGTCCAGCACCAGTACCGTCTGAACCGGAGCGCACTCGCCCGGTCTGAAATCGGCTGGAAGAAAGGGCTCCCTAGCCCCGGGGGACTCCAACGCGGCGCCCGCGGGTGTCAATGGTGCCCGCAGGGTGAAAAAAGGGTTGGAGAACCCTGCTGTCGCCCGCAAAGGGAGTCGGGGAGCTGTCCAGCACCAGTACCGTCTGAACCAGAGCGGACTCACCCGGTCAAAAATCGGCCAGAGGAAAGAGTTCCCTAGCTCCAGGGGACTCCAACGTGGTGCCCGCGGGCGCCAATGCTGCCCGCAGGCTGAAAGAAGAAAAAAAGGTTGGGGACGCCTGCTGAAGCCGCAAAGGGAGTCCGGGAGCTGTCCAGCACCAGTACCGTCTGAACCAGAGCGGACTCGCCCGGTTTAAAATCGGCCAGAGGAATGAGTTCCCTAGCCCCAGGAAACTCCAACGCGGTGCCCGCGGGCGCCAATGGTACCCGCAGGCTGGGGAAATGGAGCCAACGGGTTTAAGGCATTTCCCCCTTTTAACCTTTAATTTTTTAAAACAAGAAAGTCCTCATCGTCAATCTTGTGCCATTTTAGGGGGAGAAAAAAAATAATTCATTTGTGTAAGAACTGTTGCATGAAGGGCTTAGGAGCGAATGGAGAGGGAGGCCACTTTCTTTCCGTGCCAATCAAATAAAAAGCCCTCTTAGAGTTTCCCGAAGCCGATTTCTCCAGGCTAGAAAACAGACCCGTTCCGCGCCCGCCTATCCGGGGCATCTCCAGTCCCCGACACACACACCCCCGCCCCTTCCCCAAACAAAAATCCCCCTCACCAAACCCAGCACCTGCCCGCATCTTAATTTATCCCCTTCGGAGGCCTCGTCCCATCCCCTGGGGAGGAGAGAAAAAACCCACTAGGCGATCAGCCAGCCTAGAAATGCGCTCTCTTAACATTTCTTTTTTTTCTTCTTCCCGGAGCGCCCGGGAGGCTCCCGGAGGGGGGCCGGCATCCGCCGGAGGGAGGGGAAGCCTCAGCGAGCCGGCTGCTTGTAGTTGCCGTTGATCTCTTCGGCGATCGTCACCGCCTCGGCGCCCAGCGGGAGCCGGTCGCTGTACTCGGAGCGCACCTCGAACTCCTCCGGGTTGCTCTTGGAGCGCGACTCCGGCAGGGAGGCCACCCCGCCCGAGCTCCCCTCCCTCCCCAGCGGACCTCCCCCGCCCCCCG
>NW_015164779.1:35963-44921 GCF_001447785.1 Gekko japonicus
TCCTCCCCCTCCCCGCCTCCCTCCCCCCCCACCTCGCTGGGCTCGTAGTTCCGCTCGGACTCGAGGTAGGAAGGCCGGGGGTCGAAGTCGGCGGCCATGCGCTTCTCCATCGGGTCCGGGTTCTGGGCGCGCATGATCAGGCGGTAGGTCTTGCCCTGGTACTTGGCGAGGAGGTGGCAGCAGGTGGCGCCCACCAGGGGGACGGTGGCCAGGGCGAGGAGGAAGACGCTGACCACGACGATGATGAGGAGGGAGGGGACCTCGGCCTTGGTGGTGAAGACCACCTGCACCTGGCACGCCTCGTCGGCGTAGGTCATGCAGACGGAGTAGTTGGTGCCCGGGCGCAGGCCCTGGAACCAGTAGGCGTTGACGCCCTCCTCCACCTGCGACCACTGGACCGGGGCGCGGCCGCCGCGCTCCTCGCACAGGTAGAGCATCCGCAGGTGCGCCTTCTCCGGCCGGGTGTAGAAGGGCGTGATCTGGACCTTGGCCTCCCGCTCCGAGACGTCCAGCGCGATGACGCCCAGGTCGAAGCTGTGCGGCTTGAGCGGCGCCGCCTCCGCGCTCTCGTTGAAGGCCCGGTTGGAGACGTAGCGGGGGGGCCCGCCGGCGCCGCACTTCTTCTCGAAGTGGGGCGGGCGGAAGGGGGGCTCCTCCCCGCCGCTGGCGTTCCGGGGGCCGGCCCAGGGAGGCCCCCGAGGGGTGGGCTTGGCAGGGGTCCCCTTGCCCCCCTCCTCGGGCTCCATGACGCTGTTCTTGGAGACCTTGCCGTCGGCCGCCTTCCTCCCACCCGGCTGCGCTTTGGGGTCGCCCAGCGGGGCGGAGGGGTCCTTCCGGGGGTCGGCCACGGCCACGTGGACCGAGCTCTGGTTCCGGCCCACCTCGTTGGCGGCCACGCAGGTGTAGGTGCCCTCCTCCTTCTTGCTGAGGCGCGGGATGAGCAGGGTGCCGTTGGCGAAGGCGCGGAACCTCTCCGGCGTCTGCCCGGGGGGCGCGCTCTCCGGGGGCAAAGCGTTGCCGTCTCCCTCCGAGGTGGGGCTGCTTATCTCCAGCGTCTCGCCCGTCGCCGTGCGGACGGTCCAGCCGACCTCGGGCTGCGGCAGGCCGGCGGCTTGGCAGTGCAAGGCCAGGGTGAAGCCGTAGTGGAGCTGGGTGCGCTCCAGGTTGGGGTGGTAGCTCAGCTGGAGGCTGGGGGGCGCGCACCGGAGGTAGGGGATGCGGGCCAGCGGGAGGCCCTGGAGCTTCTCCGGGGAGGCGCAGCGGATGGCGTCCCTCTCCGGGATGGAGATGAGGGTGTTCTCGGTCCAGTTCTTCAGCCACATCAGGCGGCAGGAGCAGTCGAAGGGGTTGTTGTAGATCTGGAGGTGGGAGAGGGAGGTCAGCGGCTCGAAGGTCCCCTCGGCCACGGCGGTGAACTGGTTGTTGTTGATGCGGAGCGAGCGGAGGTCGCGCAGCGTGCGGAAGGCGTCGCCCGGCAGGAGCGCCATGCGGTTGTTGTTCATCTTGAGCAGCTGCAGGGCGCTCAGGTTCCGCAGGTCCCCCCAGGGGAAGTCGGCGATCTGGTTGTGGCTCACGTCGAGGTTCTTCAGCTGCTCCAGGAGGGCCAGCGTGCCGGCCTCGATGGCCCCGATCCGGTTGTGCGCCAGCCACAGCGAGGTCACCTGCGTCACCTCCGCGAAGGAGCCCCGCGGGAGGGCGGCGATCTTGTTGGCCGACAGGCTCAGCGTCGTCACGTTAGACGGCAGCCCCGGAGGGACGGCCTCCAGGTCCTTGTAGGCGCAGTCGGCGAACTGCTGCGCGTACTTGTCCACGCAGGCGCACGGCTCCGGGCAGCCCGCGCTCGGCCCGGCCAGGTAGGCCGCCGCCGCCGCCAGCCAGGCGCGCAACACCAGCGCGCCGCGCATCTTGACCCTGCAGGGAGGGAGAGAGAGAGAAGCGCGCGTTAGGCTCGCGGTAGGTTTAGCCCTTTTGCAGCCACAGGCAGCCCGAGGGGGGTCCCTCGCGGAGAGAAGGGGGCGCTTCTCAAGCCCCCAAAGTGCCCCCCAAGATTCCCTCCAAACCCCGTTTGGTGCGCCAACAGAACAGTTGCCCCCCCCCTATTAAAAAGAACATAGCAAGCTGTCTTGTTTCTCAAGCCCCCAAAGTGCCCCCCAAGATCCCCTCCAAACCCCGTTCCACAGGTGCTCCAACAGAACGGTTGCCCCCCATTTACAAGAACACAGCAAGCTACCTTGCAGACAATCAGACCCTTTGGTCCATCAAGGTCAATATTGTCCACTCTGACTCGCAGCGGCTTTCCAAAGTCTCGGACAGAGAGGTCTTTTCCATCACCCACTACCTGGTCCACTGGAGATGAGGGGGATTGAACCTGGGACCTTCTGCACGCCAAGCAGAGGCTGGGACCTTCCGCATGCCAAGCAGGTGCTCTGCCACAGAGCCAGGGTCTCAGGTCAAGGTCTTTCCCATCCCCTCCTGCCTGGTCCTTTGAACTGGAGATGCCGGGGATTGAACCTGGGACCTTCTACGTGCCAAGCAGAGGCTCTGTCACTGAGCCACGGCTCCTTCCCTATAATACCCGAACACCTGAAGCTGCCTTATACTGAATCAGACCCTCAGTCCATCGAAGTCACTATTATCTACTCAGATGGGCAGCTCCAGCAGAGGTCTTTCTCTTCGCTTTCTGCCTGGTCCTTTGAACTGGAGATGCCGGGGATTGGACCTGGGACCTCCTGCATGCAGAGCTGAAGATCTACCGCTGAGCCACGGCCCCTCCCTAAACACACACGAAACTGCCTTAAGCTAAATCAGACCGGGGGGTCCATCGAGGTCAGTATCGTCTACTCGGGCCGGCAGCGGCTCTCTGGGGTCTCAGGCGGACGTCTCTCCCATCACCTCCTGCCTAGTCCAGCTAATAACTGGAGATGCCGGGGATGGAACCTGCGACCTTCTGCGTGTCATGCAGAGGCTCTACCACTTGAGCCACAGCCCTCCTGGTCCTTCCCTGACCCTCAAACAGAATTGTATACGCTAGTACACCCCCTGGGGGGGGGCTATACTAGCAGAAAGGGAGGAAGAGGGGGGGACCCACCAATCGAAGACCCGCGGCGCCTCACCCCTGCCTCCGGAGCCCTGGCGCTGTTCTTTCTCCCCTTGCCTCCTTTCCTTTCCTCGTGGTCTGTCATTCCCCCCCGTCTCTCCTTCCTGCTTCTCATTACCCCCTTCTGCGCGCACGCACACACACACACACACACGCACGCACATTAATCTGCAAATCTGGCAGGAAAATATCGCAACAAATATTGGACGTCAAAAAGCGAAGTCTGCAGAGGAAAAAGAGCCGCGGATCGGGTCTCTCTCCTCTCCGCCCGCTCCCCGTCCATTTGGCACGCTTTCCGGCTGACAAACAGAGCCGAGAAAGATTTGCACTCGGGGAAAGGCGACTTCTCTGTGACCTCATCGTTTTATGTATCTGTTTGTGCCCCCCCCCAATTCTGTCGCCCCACCTAATATGTTAAACTTGCAAGACAACCTGGAAACACTGAAAAGAGCTAGATTCGAACCCAGATGCACCTTAGAGACCAACAAGATTCGGGGTGGAAGAAGAAGAAGAGGAAGAGGGGGAAGAAGAAGAAGAAGGGGAGGAGGAAGAGGAAGAAGAAGAGGAAGAGGAGGAAGAGGAGGAGGAGGAGGAGGAAGAGATTGGATTTGTACCCTGCCCTTCACTACCCACTACTCCTTTCCCTTCCCCTTCCAGAGCCAAAACTCCCTTCCTCGGAAAGACGGAGAGTTTGACATAAACGCGCCCCGACAGAACCTCCGCCCCCCCCCCAGACCCCCATTGCTCAACGAAAGCGTCCTTTCGGGAGCCACATTCCCCCCTGCTATGGACACCCTCCTGCGCCGCCGCTCCCCACCCCCCCGCCAGAAGAAATCCGTCGACTGAAAGCCCCACCTCGCCCCCGCCCGCGCTCTCCCCGACTCGACGGAGCGCAAAGCCGGGTGCCTTCTTCGCTTCGCGCGCGTCAAGGCTGGGCACGCCGATGTGCCTTCTGGTTTTGCGCTGCCCGCTAGGCAAGACTGCTGATGTGCCAGACGGCGGGGGTGTGTGGAAGGGGCTTGGAGCGAGCCTCTCCCCCGCCCCTTTCTCCCCCACCGGGCTGAGCCCCGACGGCAGAGCCGCGCCTCTGGACGGCTTTGCACGTCCCCTCGCCCGGCGGCGCGCCCAGGGCGCACGGGTTGGTTCCATCCTCCCCCGAAAGGTTCTTCCTCCCAAAGCCGCCGCAGCCCCCAGCAGCCCCCTCACCGTCTCAGCTCGGGCTCCCGAGAGCGTCTTTAGGAGGGCGGCATCCCCACGCACCGCCTCCCGGCTGAAGAAGCCCCGCGGAACTCCGGGCGTCGAGCTGGGCGCGCCATCCGCGGGTGCTCGCCGTGCCTCTAACCCTTCGCCATCGGGAGAGGAGCCGGCTGTCGCGCAGTCTGCCGAGCCCTGCCTTTGCGCCGCGGCCGCGACGCCTCCGGGAGCGGCTCGGCCCTCCCCTCCTTCCTCTGCGCCCCCCTCCTCAATCCCAACCCACTTTTTGAAAAACCGTCTCTTCCTGCGCTCTGGAGGGTCCGCAGGCGCGCTCCGGAGGCTCCGGACGCGCGCCTGGCTGGTCCCACCTCTTCTTGGGGGGAAGGAACGGCCGCGCGCCCCGCCCGGACTGGAGGCCATGCAATATAACCCTTCGGAAAGGGCGGCGGCGGGGGGGGGGGAGCCCGGTCCACCTTCCCGTGATGCCTCTGCCTCTGCCCTGCCCCATTGCCCCCCTGGCCGCCCATCACCGTTCTACAAGGTCGGGTTGCCAACCTCCAGGTGGGATCTGGAGATCTCCCGCTATTACACCTGAACCTCAAGACTGCAGAGATCAGACCCCCTGGAGGAACCTGAAGTCGCCTCATACTGTTGGACAAGGGGGGAAATGAATGTGATTTCTGAAATCAAAATGGCAGACAATAATCACAGGCCACATAGATGTCCAATTTGGCATAGTGGTTAAGAGCGCTGGACTCTACCCTGGAGAACTGGGTTTGATTCCCCACTCTTCCACATGCAGCCAGCTGGGTGACCTTGGGTCAGTCACAGTTCTCATAGAACCAGGGCTATTTTGGGCAGGAACACATAGGAACGGAGTTCCGGCTGGCTCCCAAGTTGGCCACACCCAGCAGGGACTCATTAACATAACAGGCCACACCCAACAGCAGAAACTCATTAGGATTGGCTACAGTAGGGGGTGTGTGGCCTAACATGCAAAGGAGTTCCTGCTACCAAAAAGGTCCTGGGTTTTGACAACAAACAAGGTAAACAGAATAAGAAGCAAAAGGTGGGTGTGGCTGGATAACCACACTTCTGGTAACATGGGGGTGTGGCCTAATATGATAATGAACTGTGCTGTCAGGGCTGTGGCCTAATATGCTAATGAGTTCATGGTGTTGGGTGTGGCCTGTTATGCTAATGAGTTCCTGCTGGGCTTTTTCTACAAAAAGAGCCCTGCTAGAACTATTCTCTTGAGCAGTTCTGGGAGAGCCAGTTTGGTATAGCGGTGAAGTGCTGAGACTCTAATCTGGGAGAACCGGGTTTCATTCCTCACTCCTCCACTCGCAGCTGCTGGATGACCTTGGGCAAGCCGTAGTTCTGATAAGAGCTGTTCTTGAAAAAGGGCAGTTTTTGTCAGAGCTCTCTCAGCCCCACCTGCCTCCCGGGGTGTCTGTTGTGGGGAGGGGAAGGGAAAGGAGTTTGTAAGCCGCTCTGAAACTCCTTTGGATAGTGAAGGGCTGGGTATAAATCCAATCTCTTCTCTTCTTCTTCTTCTCTGAGAGCTCTCTCAGCCCCACTGACCTCACAGGGTGTCTGTTGTGGGGAGGGGAAGGGAAGGAGATTGTAAGCTGCTCTGAGACTCAGAGTGAAGGACAGGGTATGAATCGAATCTCTTGTCATCGTCGTCTTCTTCTTTGGTGGGTTGGTCTTATGCAGGGCTATTTTGGGGCAGGAACGCACAGGAGCGGAGTTCCGGCTGGCTCCTGAGTTGGCCACGCCCAGCAGGCTCATTAGCATAATAGGCCACACCCAACAGCAGAAACTCATTAGGATTGGCTACATTAGGGGTGTGTGCCCTAACATGCAAAGGAGTTCCTGCTACAAAAAAAGGCCCCGGGTTTTTACAACAAATAAGGTAAACAGAATAAGAAGCAAAAGGTGGGTGTGGCTGGATGACCACACTTCTGGTAACATGGGGGTGCTGCCTAATGTGCTAATGAGCTGAGCTGTCATGGGTGTGGCCTAATATGCTAATGAGTTTCTGCTGTTGGGTGTGGCCTATTATGCTAATGAGTTCCTGCTGGGCTTTTTCTACAAAAAGAGACCTGGTCTTATGCATGCTTACTGGGGCAGTTAAGGGCCATTGAACTCTGCAGAATTTGCTTCTGAATAGACACGCAGAAGATTGGACTGTCAATGACTGAGAGTTCTCTGGCTGACTTAATGGAGCTAAGGGCTGGGTGGACTGGCCACTCAGACTTCCTGGGAAAATCCCGGGAAGGTCACTGCCCTAGAGAACCATTGCTGGCCAAAAACAACCTAAGCCAAAAGGTCCCCGTGTGGTGCTGGGAAAAAAGGGGTTCTAAAAACTGTTTGTACTGCGGCAGAGGATATTAAGATAAAGACAGCACTTGTGGGAACTGAAATGCAATGACTGAATTTCTTACTCAAAGCCTGACTCTTATTTAGAACATCAGAAGAGCCCTGCTGGATCAGACCAGTGGTCTATCTAGTCCAGCGTCCTGTCTCACACAGTGGCCAAAAATACCAGGTGCCATCAGGAGGTCCACCAGTGGGGCCAGGACATTAGAAGCCCTCCCACTGTTGACCACCCACCCAAGCACCAAGAAGACAGAGCATCAGTTGCCCCAGAGCCCCTATCTATACCTTGTGGCTAATAGCCACTGATGGACCTCTGCTCCATATGCTTATCTAATTCCCTTTTGAAGCCGTCCAGGCTTGTAGCTGCCACCACCTCCTGTGGCAGTGATGGTCCATCTAGTCCAGCATCCTGTCTCACACGGTGGCCAACCAGTTCCTCTGGAGGGCCAACAGCAGGACACAGAAACCGAGGGCTTCATAAGAACATTAGTAGAGCCCTGCTGGATCAGACCAGTTTGGTGTAGTGGTTAGGAGCACGGACTCTAATCTGGGAGAACCGGGTTTGATTCCCCACTCCTCCACATGCAGCTGCTAGTGTGGCCTTGGGTCAGTCACAAGTTCTTTCAGAGCTGTTCTCTCGGGAGCAGTCCTCGAAAGAGCTCTCTCAGCCCCACCTACCTCACAGGCAGTGTTCCCTCTAAGCTGAGTTAGTGTGAGCTACCTCACAGTTTTTTAGCCTCCGGCTCACACATTTTTGTCTTAGCTCAAGGAGGAGGGCTCCAGAGCAAACTGATTTATGCAGCAGCCAAATCTCTTGCTCACAACTTTTAATGCCAGTAGCTCACAAAGTAGAATTTTGCTCACAAGACTCCACAGCTTAGAGGGAACATTGCTCACAGGGTGTCTGTTGTGGGGACGAAAAGGGAAAGGAGATTGTAAGCTGCTCTGAGACTCCTTCAGGGAGTGAAGGGCGGGGTATAAATCCAATCTTTTCTTCTTCTTTTACCTCACAGGGTGTCTGTTGTGGGGAGGGGAAGGGAAAGGAGTTTGTGAGCCGCTTGGAGACTCCTTTGGGTAGTGAAGGGCAGGGTATAAATCCAATCTCTTCTTCTTCTTCTCCTCTTCCCTTTTCTAGAAGCTTCTGGAAGGTCTATATCTAAATATGGAAGAAAGCTAGAAACCCTGATGGACCTCTCCGTCTCTTGGCCAGGCCATTTCCCAGTAACAACCTCTCTCAGTCTTGCTACTTTCCTGACCAAAAGCCACCCGTTTACACAATCCAAGAAGCATCAGTTATCTCCTTATTTGGGAAAACCCAGGGCAAAGACCAGCAAATTCCTCTTCTATTACAATTCAGCTTCCGTCAACAGCTGTCTTCTTTGCTACAATGAGGCATCTCTGTGTACGACGTAATTTTGATGTGTAGCCATGGCCTTGGCAAGATGTTTCCCGTTGCCGGGATCGATTTCACAGGACAAACAATGACTCCCTGGCCAATTTGGTCTCACACAGATTCTACTTTTGAGGGAACGGGGACCCGTGTTTCAACAGGCAAAGCAAGGCTGTTCAGAGCCAGCAGGGATGTGTATATAGATGGTCTCTCTAACAAGGAAGGGCGGGGCCCTGTGGGGGATAGAACAGGCCAAGAACACTGTGCGACGAGGCCAGCCACAATTCAGGGGGACACTCCCCGCCTCCCTCATTTAACGGGAAAATCTAAAATTGGATTGGATTGGATTTGGAAACAAGCTTAAAGTCATGTGGAGGCAACAATGTGATGATTTTTTTTTTTGGTAGATTTGAAACATTTCCAGTTTGTAAACTCAGTATTCTCGTTTCTTGAATGTCATGTATAATAGCTGGATTGCATGGATCTAATCTGAAATAAAAATATAAGAACCAAGCGTAAAAAGAAAATCTAAAATTGTACCAAAAAAACCATGGGAGTGAATTAATCCCGCCCGCCCCCCCAAAAAAACACCTTAATTCAGAACATAAGAAGAGCCCTGCTGGATCGGGTCAGCGGTCCATCTAGCCCAGCCTCCTGTCTCACACAGTGGCCAGCCAGTTTCTCTGGAGGGCCAATAACAGGGCAGAGAGGCTGAGGCCTTCCTAAGAACATCAGAAGAGCCCTGCTGGATCAGACCAGTGGTCCATCGAGTCCAGCCTCCTGTCTCACACAGTGGCCAACCAGTTCCTCTGGATGCCAACAACAGGGCAGAGAGGCCGAGGCCTTCATAAGAACATAAGAAGAGCCAAGTGGCTCAGACCAGTGGTCCATC
>NW_015164779.1:45613-46726 GCF_001447785.1 Gekko japonicus
GCCAGGGAAAGTCACAACTTTCTCTCTAGCATCACACACACACACACACACACACACTCCATAAAGAAACTACATTCAGGGTGGCAAAAATATTAGAGGTTAGGGGAAAAAGAGAAACTTATTTCTTTGGTACTAAGAGAGTGTTAGGTTTGTAATTCTGCTTGTATTTGTCATGGAGAAAATCAGAAGTCTCTTCTTCTTCTTCTCCTCTGCAACTTACCTGGCTGCTTCTTGCTCCTCATGGTTCAACTGGGGGTGGGGCTGGTTACTGGGCTCCTTACTGCCGGAGCTCCGCTCCTGTGTGCTCCCGCAGGACATGACCCCTGGCCTTACCATCCAGAACATGATTAGAATTCGGGGCTCCGTAATGCCTTTGAGGTGGGTGAAAACAGGGAGACGTAAGCCACGGAACCCTAAATAAACACCACAGGCTTAACTCCACTTTGTCGAAGCTTGACGGTCCGCTATTGTTTCAAGGCCCCAAACCTCTGGCAAGAATTCCGGGTCAATGAATAGCATCGTAGCTGAAAGCTTGTCAGGACTGTCCATATGTGCCTTGACAGGCGGTGTTGGGAGAAACGTCTGGGAAAGAGCCAGGGACCGTCATTATCTTCGTCAGCTTGATTAGTTGATTTCCCGCCTCCACCCCACCCCTTTGTTTCGCCTTCAGCCCCACAAGTGCGGCTGGCCTATTTCGTAGGCCCGGGGTGAGGTTCTGTACATTTAGGTGCCTCTTGATTTCTTTTTTGATCAGCGAGGATCTCACTGTCCGCCTTAATGATAGTCGTCTGCTCTTCTCTCCCCCCACCCCCGCCCCTCAGGTTGGCACAAGACGAGACTGACTGATAAGAGGATAATTCGGGGGGGGGGTGGTAATTTGTGCAATTCCAGTCGTCTCGTAGCGAGGCTGATTCCGTGATGAGCCACGGTGGCGTTTGTGAGCATTAATCACACAACTCTTCGGAGCCGGTGGTGTAAGGGAGTGCCGGAATAATCAAAAAGCAGGAGGGAAAGGGGTATATCCGTCCAAATGCCAACAAGAAGAAGAAGAAGAAGAAGAAGAAGAAGAAGAAGAAGAAGAAGAAGAAGAAGAAGAAGAAGAAGAAGAAGAAG
>NW_015164779.1:47868-57074 GCF_001447785.1 Gekko japonicus
AGATTGAATTTATTCCCCACCCTTCACTTAGAGTCTCAGAACAGTTTACAAACTCCTTTCCCTTCTCCTCCCCACAACAGACACCCTGTGAGGTAGGTGGGGCTGAGAGAGCTCTTGACAGAAACTGCTTCTTCAAGAACAGCTGTGACAGAACTATGGCTTGCCCAAGGTCATCCAGCAACTGCATCTGGAGGAGTGGGGAATCAAACCCGGTTCTCCCAGATTAGAGTCCGAGCACTTAACCACTGCAACAAACTTTCAGAGCTGTTCTCTCAAGGGCTGTTCTTGAAAGAGCTCTCTCAGTCCCACTTTCCTCACAGTTGTGGGGAGGGGGAGGGAAAGGAGTTTGTAAGCCGCTCTGAGACTCCTTTGGGTAGTGAAAGGCGGGGTATAAATCCAATCTCTTCTTCTTCTTCTTCAAACCCCGCCCTCCCCAGGCTCCACCCCCAAATATCCAGGAATTTTCCAACCCAAAGGTGGCAACCCTATTTTATTAGCTATGCATGTATCTAGTACACTGAATTCCAATGAACTATTGTGGCCTATGTGATTCTCTTTCCCCCCCTTTTATCCTCACAACAACCCTGTGAGGTAGACCGTTTTAAAAAGTTATGCTCTATAATCCTTTTCCTTGCGGAATTATAAGGAACAATGTAGAGGCAATATTATGTTCACTGAGGAGTTATTCTTCCTTTTGCTTTGTATCTCAGTCGCTTGTGATTAGATCCACACACACAACCCTGTTCTTCAAATATAAAGTTAAAAATCCAATTCACTAAACACGCTCCTCAGTTTGACACAATCTTATTCTAAATTTTTAGCGTTCTTCACGGCTCCTCGGACATAACTTTTTGAGGCTTTTTCTTTAGTTTAGTTTATCAGAAAGTATGATAGGGGGTTATAAAATTATCCATTGTAGACAAAATGGGTAGAACTTCTTTCTCTCTTTCTCATAATACTAGAATTCAGGGGCACACCATGAAATTAATGGATCGCAGATGCAGGGCACCCAAAGCAAAGTACTACTTCAGACAAAGGCAAGATTGACTTATGGAACTCACTGCCACAAGACAGATGTTAGCATCAATGGCTTTGAAAGGGAACTAGAAGAAGAAGAAGAAGAGATTGGATTTATACCCCACCCTTCACTACCCAAAGGAGTCTCAGAACGGCTCACAAACTCCTTTCCCTCCCCCTCCCCACAACAGACACCCTGTGAGGTAGGTGGGGCTGAGAGAGCTCTTGACAGCAACGGCTCTTTTTCAAGAACAGCTCTTATCAGAACTACGGCTTGCCCAAGGTCATCCAGCCAGGTGCAAGTGGAGGAGTGGGGAATCAAACCCAGTTGTCCCAGATTAGAGTCCGGGCACTTAACCACTACACCAAACCAGACACATTTATAGAGCACTGCTCCATCAATGGCTGGTTAATCAAATGGAACTTCCCTATTTAGAGACTGAACCTCTGAACATCAGTTACAGGCCCGTAGCCAGGCTAGTGGGGCTGGTGGGGCTGAAGTTCTCAGTAGAGAAAGAAAAGCCATTGAGCCAATAGAAACCTGTTACCAAGGTAGATCTGTAAACTGCAAGCTGTCAGCCACTTCAGGTGACAGTTCTCAGCTGCTGCAAGTTAATCCCTTCTGCCAGTCGAAGCAACCATTCTGAGAACAAGCTGGCAGGTGGGGGTGATGGCTTCTAGAGTCAAGAAAGCTGACACTTGGGCAGAAAAACTCTCTGAAAGGAAACCAGTTTCTTCACACAGAGCTAGAAGGTATCCTAGAGGTCACCTACTCCAACCCCTTGCTCACTGCGGGAATCAGTCAACTACAGCACCCCACTTGGCTTAAAGGAGTGCACACCTTTTAAAAAATGATTTTAAAAAGCATCTACGGGAGACATTCTTGGGGGGCTGTGCCTTTAAGAAAGGGCGCCGAGCCCCCCAAAGCCCTATGGGGAAAACAACAGGAGGAGGATTTGGACTCCGTGTCCCGGTCGTCAGCTTCCCAGTGGCTTACGCCCAGCCACCATTACAAAACAAGATGCTGGTCTAGATGACCCTCTTCTCCGATCCAGCACGAATTAAATATTCACGGTGGATTTGTCTGTGAGGGTGTCTGAGGAACCAGGAGAGCAGCAAAATGGAACTTCCACGTTCTGAGACAGTCTAGCCTGAATGGAGAACAGAATTTATGTTTTCATCCTTGTTTTTTATCCTTGTAAGGTGATACACATTGGGACAAAAAAAATCCCCACTTCAAGTACAGGCTAAAGGGATCTGAACTTGCTGAGACTGATAGAAGAGAAGAAGAGAAGAGGTTGGATTGATACCCTGCCCTTCACTTGGCTTGCAAACTCCTTCCCCTTCCCCCTCCCCACAACAGACACCCTGTGAGGAAGGTGGGGCTGAGAGAGCTCTTTCGAGGACTGCTCTTGAGAGAACAGCTCTGAGACAACTTGTGACTGACCCAAGGTCACCCAGCCAGCTGCATGTGGAGGAGTGGGGAATCAAACCCAGCCTGTTGCTGGCCTCCAGAGGAACTGGTTGGCCACTGTGTGAGACAGGAGGCTGCGCTAAATGGACCCTAACTGGTCTGATCCAGCTGGGCTCTTCTGATGTTCTTATGTTTTCAGTTTTCCGGAAGTGGGTAGCCCTTACTGGAAAAAGCACTTAGACCAAGTCGCAGGCTTTTTCTACAAAAAGGGCCCTGAGGAGGAGGATTTGGACTCTGCGTCCTGGTCGTCAGCTTCCCAGTGGCTTACGCTCAGCCACCATTACAAAACAAGATGCTGGCCTAGATGACCATCTTCTCTGATCCAGCAGGGCTCTTCTTATGTTATTTATAAAGAATTAAATATTCATGGTGGATTTGTCTGTGAGGGTGTCTGAGGAACCAGGAGAGCAGCAAAATGGAACTTCCACGTTCTGAGACAGTCTAGCCTGAATGGAGAACAGAATTTATGTTTTCATCCTTGTTTTTTATCCTTGTAAGGTGATACACATTGGGACAAAAAAAATCCCCACTTCAAGTACAGGCTAAAGGGATCTGAACTTGCTGAGACTGATAGAAGAGGAGAAGAGAAGAGGTTGGATTGATACCCTGCCCTTCACTTGGCTTACAAACTCCTTCCCCTTCCCCCTCCCCACAACAGACACCCTGTGAGGAAGGTGGGGCTGAGAGAGCTCTTTCGAGGACTGCTCTTGAGAGAACAGCTCTGAGACAACTTGTGACTGGCCCAAGGTCACCCAGCCAGCTGCATGTGGAGGAGTGGGGAATCAAACCCAGCCTGTTGTTGGCCCTCCAGAGGAACTGGTTGGCCACTGTGTGAGACAGGAGGCTGGGCTAGATGGACCCTAACTGGTCTGATCCAGCTGGGCTCTCCTGATGTTCCTATGTTTTCAGTTTTCCGGAAGTGGGTACTGGAAAAAGCACTTAGACCAAGTCGCACTGGCGACCTGATCCAGAAGGGATCTTTGACTCGATATGTGGTCCCGTTATCGGCCGGCTACAGCCAACGTTGTCGCCAGTTTACATCCTTGCATTCCACCCACTGTAATTGGGCAGCACGGTTAGAACAAAATCTTTCCCCTTGGGCTTTAATTACTTTTCAAGGGAAAGGGGGGTGGGGAGAGAAGATTTTCATAAATGTTGGGGATTTGCAGTCTTTGGGAGAACACTCTGCCACGGGCTTTTGAGGGGGTTTTATGAATGGTTTAAATTAAGTGATACATTATTAATAACTCCGAATCCGGCACATGGCGTATTCTATGTCGTTTCGGGAGATTAGCTCAAAACTGACGGAGCGAATTAAAATGCGTGCTGCGAACGTTTTTTTTCCACTCGGATGGGCTGGAGGGTGAAAAATAATATTTGTGTGTTCCAAGAGTGCTTCTAGCTGTCCTTAACAATATTTGTTAAAAACAGAGTTTGGCGGGCACCCACATTCTTGATTTTAAAGTACTTTTCTTGCCTCTGTGTGTGTGAGGGATGGGGGGGAGAAAGAGAGAGAGAGAGACTTTCCAACTCTGGATAACTTGCCATGGGCTCCAGTTCCTCAGGGGAATTTCAGTTATGTTCCCTCTAAGTTGTGGAGTCTTGTGAGCAAAAGTTCTACTTTGTGAGCTACTAACATTAAAGTTGTGAGTGAGCAATTTGGCTACTGCATACATTAGGTTGCTCTGGAGCCATCCTTCCTGAGCTGAGACAAAAAGGTGTGAGCCGGAGGCTAAAAAACTGTGAGCTAGCTCACACTATCTCAGCTTAGAGGGAACACTGGTTATGGCTAACTTTTTTCATTGGTTTCAGTGAAATCATCTATCTTGTGCGAAGAAGAAGAGGAGGAGGAGGAGATTTTATATTTAAAACATACCATGGACTCTGACTCTTTAATACTCTGCTGATATACTCTGCTGATTTACTTTAAAAATTAAAAAGAATAACCCAACAGATTTATATCCCGCCCTTCACTCGGAGTCTCAGAGCGGCTTACAAACTCCTTTCCCTCCCCACAACAGACACCCTGTGAGGTGGGAGGGGCTGAGAGAGATCTTTCGAGAACTGCTCTTTCAAGGACAGCTCTGACAGAACTGTGGCTTGCCCAAGGTCATCCAGCAGCTGCAAGTGGAGGAGTGGGGGGATCAAACCCGGCTGTCCCAGATTAGAGTCCGCGCACCAATCCACTACACCAGACTTTAATCCCATTCGTGGTTCTTCCTTCCCCCCCCCCATTTTATCATCACAACAATCTTGAGAGGTAGGCGAGGGTGAGAGATAGCGACTGGTCACTCTCCTGGTCCGAGGTCATCCAGCAAGCCTGATGGCTGAGGGTTCAGACAAGATGAAAGTCATCTTGGTCTTTGGTGAATCATAGGTTCTTGCCGCCTCAATTTGCCTCAGGGCCATGCACGGAATGGAGAGGGTGTTTAGGCTCTTCACCCCAGGCCCGTGGCTATGGAGGGGCTTTTGGGGGGCTCCGCCCCCTTTCTTAAAGGCACAGCCCCACAAGAATTTCCCCTGAATATATGTTTACTAATCATTTTAAAACATTTTTTAAAAAGTGTGTGCACTCCTTTAAGCAGAGTGGGGTGCTGCAGTTGACTAATTCCCGCGCTGAGCAAGGGGGTTGCAGTAGGTGACCTCATAGCTATCCCGTGGCATTTCATGCTATCGAATCTCTCTCTCTGCTCACCCTGAGAGTAAAACACCCACCAGAAGGAAATGGGGGGGGGCTGCTGCTGGGCCAGAAGACGGCAAAGCAACCCTCCACATCTGTGACTCCAATCTGCTGTGATTTCTGCCGGATAAACACTTCAATCAGTCCAGGGGAAGGGTGAGCTGCCCCCTGCTGGGGAATCGATCTTCGGCCTTTTAAAATTGCGAGATGACAAAGAGATTGGCAAGAACAGCCTCCGCACTAATCCCCTCTCCTGGCTTTTCCCTGAGGCCAGTGGCTTTAGCACCCCCTGGTGGTCTTCCTGCAGAACAATTTCCCTTGCAGTGCTCGTCTCCGTTTCAAAGCCGAAGAGCCAGCGCTGTCCAAAGACGTTTCCGTGGTCATGTGGCCTGCATGACTAAACACCAAGGCGCACGGAACGCTGTTCCCTTACCGCCAAAGTGGTACCTATTTATCTACTTGCAATTTCTTGCTTTCGAACTGCTAGGTTGGCAGGTTGGCAGAACAATACCCAGGGACAAATCCAGCCATTTTTCTGGGTTCATCCTTTCGGAAGGCCCAGGTCCCATGCACTCTGCAGTTGCACCTAGATCCACCCTGGCTTGATTTGCAGTTTGGTGAAGAGAGCCAGTTTGGTGTAGGGGTTAGGTGCGCGGACTCTAATCTGGGAGAACCGGGTTTGATTCCCCACTCCTCCACTTGCAGCTGCTGGATGACCTTGGGTCAGTCACAAGTCCTTTCAGAGCTGTTCTCTCAGGGGCAGTTCTCGGGAGAGCTCTCTCAGCCCCACCTACCTCGCAGGGTGTCTGTTGTGGGGAGGGGAAGGGAAAGGAGTTTGTAAGCCGCTCTGAGACTCCTTTGGGTAGTGAAGGGCGGGATATAAATCCAATCTCTTCTCTTCTTCCTCTGATTTGCTCCATGCTGCCTTACACTTGCTCCGACTGCCCGTCCTACACTTGCCCTTTGGTTTCTCCAGTTACCCCGACCACTTTCCACTTTGTCTGTTGCAAACGTCTTGTACAGTAAGAAGGAAGAAAAACCACAAGACACCACACACAGCTTTTCAGGAACAAAAGAATGATAAGAGAAACCGTTAAATTGCATCCCAGCTACCCTGCTGTATTCCAGTCGTTTCAAAATTCTTCTCTACTTCCTCTGCCAGCGAAACCTCTCCTCTCTGCAGTGGGGTTTTCCAGCTTCATCCTAGCCGGTCACTTAAAAATGCTTCAGTCGCAGAGGGTTTATCTGTTGGAATGGACTCCAAATTGTGCCTTTGGGGAGTAGGGTTCTAAAGAAAAGGTGGGTGAATTTTGAGACAACAGTGACACCTACTGGCCCTCAAGAGGAATCATCGGCAATTTCCATCTTCAGTGTGGGACAAATCTAAATGAGTCTGTCCAACACAGGAGTCCCCAATCTTTTTGCGCCTGCTGGCTCCTTTGGAATTCTGACACGGCGTGGTGGGTACAGCCACAAAAGGGCTGCCACGGGGGGAGGAGCCAGCCACAAAATAGCTGCAATAGCTTATCTTGAGTGAATCGGCCTTTATTGGCATAGCATACAGAACACGCAACTCACTTTGCAAAGAATACTGAGCGCCTTCTTGAAGCTCCGTACAAAGATTTTGCAACAGTTTCAATCATGACATGGTTCTGTGTTGTCAGCCAAAAATAAATCTTACATTTCTCAGGTTTCCCTGAATACTTCCTCAACCGGGGCTCAATAAACATAAGGCACAAGTCTGAGTAAAAAGTACGTGAAAGAAACACATGTTCAAGAGTTTCTCTCTCCCACTTAGAGCAGGAACACACTCTACTGTCGAATGGTTTTTTTTTGAATCTCCCATAGAATACTGCCGATGGCAACATGTTAAACCTGGCTAACATATATGCTCTGCGTTGCCCCGGGCTCGTTAAACAAGTTAGATACTCAGCCCTGTGCACAAAAGGTAAAAGCCCCAAATTAAGGGGTGAGCCGCAGTGGCTCAGTGGTTAAGATGCTGAGCTGCAGACCGGAAGGTTGGTAGTTCGGCAGTTCGAGACCTGCGTGCCGCGTGATGGAGTGAGCTCCCAGCTCCTGCCAACCTAGCAGTTTGAAAGCAAGAAACTGCAAGTAGATAAAGAGGTACCACTACGGTGGGAAGGTAAGTGGCCTCGGCGTCTAGTCATGCCGGCCACATGACCACGGAAACGTCTTCGGACAGCGCTGGCTCTTCGGCTTGGAAACGGAGATGAGCACTGCCCCAGTTTGGCTTAAGGAGAGGGAACCGAACTGAAAGGGAAGATTGGGTGGGGGCGCTGCAAATTTGAGAGGGGGAGCCGCCCCCTCCCCGCTGGCTACAGGCCTGACTCCACACCCTCAGTCCCACAGCCTGGGACCCAAAGCAAAAGCCCCACCGCTGCCTGCCTCTCCCCCAGGGTTGCCAGAGCCCTCGGAATGATGAAGAAGAAGAAGAAGAAGAGAAGAGATTGGATTTATACCCCGCCCTTCACTTGGAGTCTCAGAGCGGCTTACAAACTCCTTTCCCTTTCCCTCCCCACAACAGACACCCTGTGAGGTGGGTGGGGCTGAGAGAGCTCTGACACAAACTGCTCTTTCCGGAACAGCTGTGCCAGAGCTTGTGAGTGACCCAAGGTCACACCAGCAGGTGCAAGTGGAGGAGTGGGGAATCAAACCCAGCTCTCCCAGATTAGAGTCCACACACTTAACCACTACACCAAACTGGCTCTCAAAGAAAGAGAAGACGGGCCTGGGAAGAGGGACAGGACTGGCACCGTAGCACGTGGCTGGCAGCTCAGCACCCATCAGCCTCTGTGTAATGATTTCATGTTTGGTGCGTGTGTTTCTTTAAATGTTTCGTTTGACTGCAGTACTATAAGAAGAGTGGTGGAAGAACTGCGGACTGTGCGACGGATGACTACAAGTGGCCAATCACATTACTGAAAGCCCTCGTAGGTTGTATTTTTTTATTGTTTAAAACACAGCTACACCCTGGAGTAGAAAACTATCACATACAGGCTGAGGTTGAAACTAGACCCTTTCTCCCTGACATTCATTTTTTTTTACTTACAGCAAACTTTCTTTTTTAATCAAATCAGGAACATTTGAATCAACGGACCTAGACGAAGGCCTACATAATTACGTATGAATCAAGAAATCAACTAAAACAATCATAACACAAGACGGAAGCCATATCATCATAGATGGACTGTTGCGAATACGGTTTGCACTCTGGAATTCATTAAGTCCTCCAAACGCTCCACTTATGTTCCTGATAGAGGCCCACTACGATAAGAATGCAAGACATAAAAAATGATTTTCTAGTGTATGATATCATGGAAAAATCAAGTCACAGCATGGCATTAGAGATGAAGGAATAAACATTCCATGGTTGTTATTCCATCAATCAGCTTCAAGACTAAAGAAGGTGAAAGAGCAAGCAAAAACACTATGATGGATATGTTACCCTGTATATATACAAGTATGATCTGTAATTCCATTTAACTTTCTGACAAAGTGCGCATGCGCACAAAAGCTCACACCTTGAATAAAACTTTGTTGGTCTTAAAAGGTGCCCCTGGACTCTTAAACTTTATTCCCGAAGGAAGGGTGGGATACAAATACGAGATTTATTTTGGGCTCTCTTCCCTCAGCTGGTCTGTGCAACCGACTTCCGAAGACTGGAAAGGCAAATGCCGAGTACACGAAAAAAACGGGGTCGGATCCGAAAATTCCCTTCTCCCAAATTTTCTTTTCTCTTCCTCAAAATTTTCGTTCAACGGCAAAATGCTTCTTTGGATGGGGAAAAGCCGTCTTTTGGCTGAAGGAAACCTTTCTGTGTCAGAGGAGAACCAGTCGGAAGTGAAATCATGCCGATAGGAGATCGGAGACCAGCCAAGCAAGGAGACAGGAAGCGGACAGACAGATGTGGCTGTGCCCGGAAGCTCAAATGGGCCGGAGGAAAACGAGTGAGATAAAAAAAATGGGATTGCAAGAGGAGACATAAAACCTTGGTGAGTAGCGTTGTCCTCACTT
>NW_015164779.1:58176-73039 GCF_001447785.1 Gekko japonicus
GGAGGCTACCACAAAATGGCTGCCGCAGGAGGCAGAACCAATCACACAGAGGAAGCCCAAGTGCAAGGGAGAAGAGTGGTAATTTTTTAAAAACACACTGGGCGGGGAAGAAAGAAGAAAACCAACACTAACCTTGCAGCCGCTGCTGCTCAGGGCTCTTCTTGTAGCATTGTTATCCTAATCTGCACAGCCAATCGGAAGCCCTGTTGGACACAGGCCCCACGTGGCCCTACCCACTTGCTTAAAAAACACATGGTGGGTGCCAGGAAAGGTGTCACCGGGTGTCACTGTGCCCGTGGGTGCCACGGTGGGGTCATCCCTGCTGTACACGATGGTCATTCGACCCCTCACTACTGAGGTAAACTCAGAACTTGAAGACAAGCATCCCCAGTCACTTTGGAAGACACAATTGGGAGCGTTTGGAGAGGCATACCTGCTCTGTCACATGACCTCTGTTCACACCTCTTGGTCTCTAAGATGCTTCTAGACTTCGAATCGAGGAATTAAACCAGTCAGGGCGCCTCTGTCAGCATCCCACAGCCAATCCGCCCTCTAAACTGTGGAGTCCAGTGTTTCCTCGAAGCTGAGTGTGAGCTCGCTCACAGTTTTTTAGCCTCCAGCTCACACGTTTTTGTCTCCGCTCAGGAAGGATGGCTCCAGAGCAAACTAATTTAAGCAGGAGCCAAATTGCTCGCTCGCAACTTGAACGCCACTAACTTACAAAGTGGGATTTTTGCTCACAAGACTCCACAGCTTAGAGGGAGCATGGGTGGAGTCTTGTGAGCAAAAATTCTACACTGTGAGCGACTGGCATTAAAATTGTGAGCGAGCGATTTGGCTACTTGCATAAATTAGTTGGCTCCAGAGCCGTCCTGCCTGAGCGAAGACAAAAACGGATTGGCCCAAATAAAAAGGGATTGCCAGGATTTTCTCTCGTTCTGGGTTTTGTGCAGGTCAACCCAGCAATGAGGGGTAGCCGTGTTAGGCTGGCCAGGCAACATTTTTTTTAAAAAAAAGTGTAGTGGTATTTTAAGAACACATGTACATCAGAACAGCCCTGCTGGATCAGACCAATAGTCCATCTGGTGCAGCCTCCTGTCTCACACGGTGGCCAACCAGTTCCTCCGGAGGGCCAACAACAGGGCATAGAGGCTGAGGCCTTCATAAGAACATAAGAAGAGCCCTGCTGGATCAGACCAATGGTCCATCTAGTCCAGCATCCCGTCTCACACGGTGGCCAACCAGTTCCTCCGGAGGGCCAACAACAGGGCATAGAGGCTGAGGCCTTCATAAGAACATAAGAAGAGCCCTGCTGGATCAGACCAATGGTCCATCTAGTCCAGCATCCCGTCTCACACGGTGGCCAACCAGTTCCTCCGGAGGGCCAACAACAGGGCATAGAGGCTGAGGCCTTCATAAGAACATAAGAAGAGCCCTGCTGGATCAGACCAATGGTCCATCTAGTCCAGCATCCCGTCTCACACGGTGGCCAACCAGTTCCTCCGGAGGGCCAACAACAGGGCATAGAGGCTGAGGCCTTCATAAGAACATAAGAAGAGCCCTGCTGGATCAGACCAATGGTCCATCTAGTCCAGCATCCCGTCTCACACGGTGGCCAACCAGTTCCTCCGGAGGGCCAACAACAGGGCATAGAGGCTGAGGCCTTCATAAGAACATAAGAAGAGCCCTGCTGGATCAGACCAATGGTCCATCTAGTCCAGCATCCCGTCTCACACGGTGGCCAACCAGTTCCTCCGGAGGGCCAACAACAGGGCATAGAGGCTGAGGCCTTCATAAGAACATAAGAAGAGCCCTGCTGGATCAGACCAATGGTCCATCTAGTCCAGCATCCCGTCTCACACGGTGGCCAACCAGTTCCTCCGGAGGGCCAACAACAGGGCATAGAGGCTGAGGCCTTCATAAGAACATAAGAAGAGCCCTGCTGGATCAGACCAATGGTCCATCTAGTCCAGCATCCCGTCTCACACGGTGGCCAACCAGTTCCTCCGGAGGGCCAACAACAGGGCATAGAGGCTGAGGCCTTCATAAGAACATAAGAAGAGCCCTGCTGGATCAGACCAATGGTCCATCTAGTCCAGCATCCCGTCTCACACGGTGGCCAACCAGTTCCTCCGGAGGGCCAACAACAGGGCATAGAGGCTGAGGCCTTCATAAGAACATAAGAAGAGCCCTGCTGGATCAGACCAATGGTCCATCTAGTCCAGCATCCCGTCTCACACGGTGGCCAACCAGTTCCTCCGGAGGGCCAACAACAGGGCATAGAGGCTGAGGCCTTCATAAGAACATAAGAAGAGCCCTGCTGGATCAGACCAATGGTCCATCTAGTCCAGCATCCCGTCTCACACGGTGGCCAACCAGTTCCTCCGGAGGGCCAACAACAGGGCATAGAGGCTGAGGCCTTCATAAGAACATAAGAAGAGCCCTGCCTTCCCCTAATAACAGCATCAGAAGAGCCCTGCTAGATCAGACCAGCGGTCCATCCAGTCCAGCATCCTGTCTCACACAGTGACCAACTGGTTCCTCTGGAGGGCCAACAACAAAGCAAAGAGACTGAGGCCTTCCCCTGATGTTGCCTCCTGGCTCTGGGATCCAGAGGCTTAGTGCCTCCGAATGTGGAGGTTCCCCTCAGTCACCATGAATGTAGCCATTGACTGACTTATCCTCCATGAATCTTATCTTACCCCCTTTTAAAGCTGCTTATTCCTGTGGCCATCACTACATCCTCTGGCAGCCCATTCGAGCTTTTAATCACTCTCAGTGTAAAGTAGTATTTCCTTTTGTCCGTCCTGAACCTCCTGCCCATCAGCTTCACTGAATACTCTCGAGTTCTAGTGTTTGGGGAGAGGGAGAAAAAGTTATTTGTCCACTCTCTCCGCCACATACATAATTTTATCGACCCCTATCATGTCGTCATCCCCTTACTTGTCTCTTTTCTCAACTGAAAAGTCCCGGACTCTTCTCCCTTTCCTCCTAGGGAAGGGGGCTCCAACCCCCTTCATCATCTCGGTTGCCCTCCTCTGTACTTTTTCCTGCTCTGCAATGTCCAATGTCGGAGCTGCGGTGGCTCAAGTGGTTAAGATGCTGAACTGCAGGCTGTGGAAGGTCAGTAGTTCAGCAGTTTGAGACCCGGGTTGCCGCATGACGGAGTGAGCTCCCGTCTCTAGTTCCCGCTCCTGCCCACCTAGCAGTTTGAAAGCAAGAAATTGCAAGTAGATAAATAGGCACCACTTCGGTGGGAAGGGAACAGCGTTCCGTGAGCCTTGGTGTTTAGTCATGCCGGCCACATGACCACGGAAACGTCTTCGGACAGCGCTGGCTCTTCGGCTTTGAATCAGAGATGAGCACCGCAACCCTAGAGTTGGACTCGACTGGCTTTCGAGCAAGGGAACCTTTACCTTTTAATGTCCTTTTGGAGATACGTTGACCAGAACTATCCACAGGATTCCAAATGAGGCCGCACCACAGAGCTATACAGGGTCATTAACGACTTAACCACGTTTATTTCAAAATGAGCTTTCAGGAGCACCTACCTGTGGAGCGGAGCTCCGTCTCACGAAAGCTCACCTTGGAAGAAACTTGGTTCGTCTTTCAGGCGCCACTGGATTTTCCGTTTCGTTTAGCAAGCAGATCTTACAAGTATCTTTGTTCAGCTGTGGGCCTCAGCCAACACCCACGCATATTTCTTGAACCCTGCTAGCAGGAATCCTGTTTTTCGTGGGATAACCATGTTAACGCTGTTCTCTATACCCAGCATTCCCTTCACTAATGCCGACAAGATCTGAACCTTACCATGGTTTCAGCATTGGAGTCCTCGGAACTGCTGATCACTATACTGGCGACCTCTGTAAGCACAGGAAGAAGAAAAAGAGAAGATTGGATTTATACCCCGCCCTTCACTCCCCAAAGGTGTCTCAGAGTGGCTTACAAACTCCTTTCCCTGCCCCTCCCCACAACAGACACCCTGCGAGGTAGGTGGGGCTGAGAGAGCTCTGACAGAAACTGCTCTTTTTCAAGAACAGAGAGAGCTCTTGACAGAAACTGTTCTTTTTCAAGAACAGCTCTTATCAGAACTACGGCTTGCCCAAGGTCATCTAGCGAGGTGCGAGTGGAGGAGTGGGGAATCAAACTTGGTTCTCCCAGATTAGAGTCCGCGCACTTAACCACGACACCAAACTGACTCTCTCTGAAGGAAGGAAGGATCTTTGGGGCTGAGAGAGCTCTTGACAGAAACTACTCTTTTTCCAAGAACAGCTCCTGTCAGAACTACGGCTTGCCCAAGGTCATCTAGCCAGGTGCAAGTGGAGGCGTGGGGAATCAAACCCGGTTCTCCCAGATTAGAGTCCGCGCACTTAACCACGACACCAAACTGGTAAAACGTTGCATTCTACTGGATAGTAAGTGTTTCATTCGACTGGAGATCCATCTGCTTATTCGGGGTTGTGGCAGAGACAAGGAGATTCCTGTGGGTTTGTGAGACCACGGAGGCGGGTGCGTGGCTCACCCATTTGGGGCGTGGGCCTTTATACATCTAAGAAATCGCCTGTTCATTATACATCCCCTGGCAAACGTGGGCTCTGTGCCTTCATCCATTTTCTTGGACAGTGCTGGTAGGGTGATGATACGTTCAGGCAGAGCAAACCCAAATGTGTTAATGTGCCTCCAGGGGCTTTGGCGGCAGAAAGTGCCATCAACTTGCTTGTAGCCACCCAGAAGGGTTCTTTTTCATGAAAGAGCTGTTCAGAGGTGGGTTTGCCATTCCCTGCCTCTGCGTAGCAACCCTGGACTTCCTCGGTGGTCTCCCATCCTAGTACTAACCAGGGCCGACCCTGCTCAGCTTCCAAGAGGTTATGAGGTTGAGCTAGCCTGGGCCATCCATGTCAGGCAGACAGAGGTGTTTTGACACTGCCTGCCTCTGCGTAGCAACCCCGCGCTTCCTTGGTGGTCTCCCACCCAAAATACTGACCAGGGCTAACCCTGCTTAGCTTCTGACAACTCACAAGATCAGGCTAGCCTGGGCCGTCCAGATCAGGGCAGAGAAGCAGAGGAGTTTTGCCACTGCCTGCCTCTGCGTAACAACCCCAAGCTTCCTTGGTGGTCTCCCACCCAAATACTGACCGGGACTAACCCTGCTTAGCTTCTGACAACTCACAAGATCAGGCTAGCCTGGGCCGTCCAGATCAGGGCAGAGAAGCAGAGGAGTTTTGCCACTGTCTGCCTCTGCGTAACAACCCCGGGCTTCCTCGGTGGTCTCCCATCCAAATACTGATCAGGGCTGACCCTGCTTAGCTTCAGAGATCTGATGAGACCGGGCTAGCCTGGGGCACCCACGTCAAGGCAAGAGGCAAACAGGGGTGGTTTGCCATTGCCTGCCTCTGCGTAGCAACCCCGAGTCAAGGCCAAGCGACTTTAGCAAGCCCCAAACCTCCTGCTCTTTTGAGACTGAGGACAGCCAAGTCGAACGCTGCTCCCGTTTCCCTTACCCGATTCACAGATCTCCGGGGGAGAATGGTCCGCGTCGCCCGAGCAGATGACGACCCTCCGGTCTCTCTCCGGGGTCATTTCGAAGGCGCACTGGGAGCACGTCGCCACCTCCTGGATGTGCCTGGTGGAGGTTTCTCCTTCCTGGCTCTTGGGAGACTCGTGCTTCAGCGTCTTGGGGGAGGCCTGGATGGATTTCTCGCACAGGTTCAGAGGGCGTTTCCTCGGGGTGGTCATGGAAGGGGTCTAGGAGGGAAGAAGCAAACCGTGGCGCTCATGGAGGGTGACCTGGGCCCTCCGCTCGAGGCAGTGAGCCATGATTTTCTTCCAGACTGAGCTGAAGGCCGCAGTCCGAAATAAGACTGTCTTAAAACGAACTCCTAAAGATCGACAGCGAAGGGGCCAGCCGCAACTCCCTGGGGAGGCTGCTCCATAATGGCAGGGCTCCCACCCAACTAGCCTCTTTGATTCATGGGAGAGTTAGGAGGGCCTCTCCCTGTGCTCATGGGAGGAGACGGTCCATACTTTGTGTACCCGAGGTTATTTATTTGGTTCAATTTCAATCCCTGCCCTTCCCGCAAACGGGCTCAGGGTGGGTTACAACACTGCTTGCAGTACAACAGGGGTCATTTCCTGCAGGAGCGCACAGGAGCGGAGCTCCGGCAGTAAAGAGCCCAGGGGGCGGGCACATGCAACAAGCCCCACCCCCTGCTCCCAGCAGCCCTCAGTCAGAGCAAGAAGCAGACAGGTAAGTTGCAGAGCTCCCCCCCCCCGGCCCCCTGGTCCAAAACAGTCCGGTGGCACCTTTAAGACCAAGTTTTATTTAGGTACAAGCTCTCCCTCCTCTGCGAGGACAGATCTGCACGTTCCCCCCCCCCAATAGCTAGCAATCCAAAACAGTCCAGTAGAGCCTGAGCGGTGGGTGTTGCCTTCTGACACACTTCCGGTGATGTCAGGGTGTGTGTCATATGCAAATGAGTTATGCTAATGAGTTATGCTAATGAGCTCCTGCACCTCTTTTTCTACGAAACGACCCCTGCAGAATAAAATCAGACATTAAAAACTGTAAAACCATAACCCCTAAAACAACGTTCAAATGACTTCAAACTGTTTCCATGGTGTCCCGATATTATTAGGTTAAGGTTACAAGCGGAAAGAAGAGGAGGAGGAGATTGGATTTATACCCCACCCTTCACGACCTGAAGGAGTCTCAGAGCGGCTTACACTCTCGTTTCCCTTCCCCTCCCCACAACAGACACCCTGTGAGTAGCTGGGGCTGAGAGAGCTTTCTGGAGAACTGCCCTCGAGAGAATAGCTCTGAGAGAACTTGTGACGGACCCAAGGTCACACCAGCAGCTGCATGTCGAGGAGCGGGGAATCAACCCCGGTTCTCCCAGATTAGACTCCACGCTCCGCACCACTACACCAAACGGGCTCTCCAGGGCTAAATCTCATAGAGGAATTCCAGATGTTAGATACCCTAACTTCGGCTAAACCACGGCGGGTTGTTGTTCGGAGTCCTCGAAAATTGAAGACCTTGTAATAGATGATAACAGATGGTAACCGGACGGTAACAGGAAGGGCCAGATGATATTTGATGGCCGCTGCCCCTGCCAAAAGCCTTACAGGCCTTGTGGAACTGTCCACCATGAGTGGCTATTAGTCACAAGGTATAGGTAGGAACTCTCGGTCTGGGGCAAGGGATGCTCCATATTCTTGGTGCTTGGGGGAGGGGCAACAGTGGGGAGGGCTTCTACTGTCCTGGCCCCGCTGGCAGACCGCCTGATGGCACCTGGGTTTTGGCCACTGTGTGACCCAGAGCGAAGGACTGGACGGGCCACAGGCCTGATCCAACACGGCTTCTCTCACGTCCCTGTGAACGGCTCAGGAGACACAGAAACAATACCACCCACGAGGAACTTACGAATCCATAAGGACTCTTTTCAATGCTGAGGGTATACGTGGGCATCTGCGACCCCTGGGCCTTGGGGTGGTTAATCTCATTACGTGGAGCTTCCTGTATGCAAAAAAGAAGCAGAAGCGGAAATTAAAACAGCTTCGAGTCCCAAGAGAGACCGACAGACGGTTGAACTCGGCTCCTTTTGACGACGAACCAGAAGCCGAAGGTAATCAAGGAAGTGAGCGCTGATCCTAATCTAAGTGGTGGTGGTGGAGGGGGAGGATAGGTGCCCAAATTTCCATGGTTACCCCCACACACACCCTGTGCTATGGCCCTGGCCCATATCTTCCCTTCCTTCAACATGGATGTTCCTATTTATTCATTAATACCCTGCCTTTCTTCCAGGTGGGAACCCAAAGTGACTTTCACTTTTCTCCTCTTCCCCTTTAGCCTCACAACAACCTTGTGAGGCCGGCTAGGCCGACTGTGTGTGATTGGCTCAATTGCACCCGGCAAGCTTCCATGGCACAGAAGGGATTCGAACCCGAGTCTCCCAGATTCTAGTCCGACCCTCTGAAACTACTCTATGGTCTCTATGGTGTTCTCTATGGTGGGAAAGAAAGTTACTTTCCCCCCCCCCATGGTGCTGTTAGTGGCTCTCGGGGGGAGGGGGTTTGAGGGAGAGGCTCCAAATTTTCAGGGTAGCTTCGGGAGCCTCTCCCCACATAAACCCCCATGTCCCAAAGCAATTGGACCAGTGCGCTCAATTCTACGGGCACCCAACCAGGTTACCCCCATTCCCTCCATTGTTTCCAATGGGGAAGCCCATCCAGCAGCACTTAAGGCAGGCAAGCAGGCAGCACCCAGCAGTCAGACTCTCCCAGAGCATCTCCAGGAAAGTGAACTGTCTTGGGAGGTGCCTGTTTGCCATGAGAACAAGTGGCACACTCCAGAACAAGTGGCACTGTGGCACTGCAAGCATGCCACAGTGCCACACAGAAACCCCAAAAGACCCACAGGAACAACATTTATACAGGCCCTGTCCTCAGTCCAAACTACCCTGCGAGTTTGGAGCCTCTCCCTCAAACCCCCTCCCCTCCATCCCCCAGAATATACCCCATGTTTTCGCCATTGACTTCAATGGCCCGTAGGATATAATGGGGCCGAATTGCCGCCGAATTTCGGTGGCAATTCAGCGGCAAGCCGATTTAGATCAGGTAATCTGAATCGGCCCGCAGCAGCCCAAAAGGGGCCTGAATGAGCCATCCCTACCCCTGGCTTTGGACTTGGCTCTGTGTTCCTGGCTCCTGACCCCGGCTTGGCTTTGGACTACGTTTCTGGTTGGTGATCTGGACTTTGCTATGTGTTTCTGGCTCCTGACCCTGGCTTGGCTTTTTGGACTTCGCACTGTCTTCTTGGCTCCTGGCCTTGGCTTGTTCTGGACTCCCTTTGATTGGTACCCCAAGCCCATGACACCTTCCACATCCCCTCCCACAACCTTACCGTGTTGAGTGCAACAGAAGTAGAAGGCACATGGCTAGCAACAGCAGGATCTACGGGAAGAAAAGAATGTGTAAAATTGATTTATATATTTGACAGGAAACAGCTCTCCAGGATCTCATAAGAACATGAGACAGACTGTTAGTCTGATCCAGCAGGGCTATTCTGATGTTTTTATCAGGGGAAACCTTGGCCTCTATGTTGTGTTGTTGGCCCTCCAGAGGAACTGGTTGGCCCCTGTGTGAGACAGGAGGCTGGACTAGATGGACCACTGGTCTGATCCAGCCGGGCTCTTCTGGTGTTCTTATGAAAGCCTCAGCCTCTCTGCCCTGTCGTTGGCCCTCCAGAGGAACTGGTTGGCCCCTGTGTGAGACAGGAGGCTGGACTAGATGGACCACTGGTCTGATCCAGCCGGGCTCTTCTGGTGTTCTTATGAAAGCCTCAGCCTCTCTGCCCTGTCGTTGGCCCTCCAGAGGAACTGGTTGGCCACTGTATGTCAGGATGCTGGACTAGATGCACCACTGGTCAGAGCCAGCAGGGGCTCTTCTTATGTTCTAAAGAAGGCCTCAACCTCTATGCCCTGTTGTTGGCCCTCTGGAGGAACTGGTTGGCCACTGTGTGAGACAGGATGCTGGACTAGATGGACCACTGGTCTGATCCAGTGGGGCTCTTCTGATGTTCCTAAGAAGTCCCCAGAGCAGGCCAGAAGGCCTGACACCAGGCAATGCCTCACCTTTCTGTCCCATCACTTTCTTACAGAGAGCTTGGAGCTGGTCTTTGACCTCCGCAAAGTTCCTCGTCTGGACCCTCAGCCCTGCCATCGGCACTCGCTCCTTCTTGAGCTCGTCCAACGACTCTCTGATGAACGGGTACATGTCCATCACCACCTGGTCGGAGGCAAAGCTGACCATCTTCTCCACCAGCTGCGTTCCGGTCTTCATCCGGTGGAGCGCACTCTCCATGGCCTGCAGTTTCGCCTGGGTGTCCTGACGTTCTTTGTGGAGCTGCTTGTCCACCTCGTCCAAGAGCTGGTCCCCCTTCTCGCGGATCTGACGGACCATCTCCTCCACCTTCTCCTCGATCAGCGCCCGGGTTTCATTCCGCACCGACTCCATCTCCTGCACCCTCTGCTGGAGGTCGCCGTGGGTCTGCCCGTAACACTGCTCCTTCTCCCATAGTTCCTGGCTCATCCCGTTTAGCTCTTCTTTCCTCTGCTCGATTTCCTTGCTGATGTCGCAGTAGGAGTGTTTGTTGCAGGGCGCCAGCAGGGCGCAGGAGCAACACAGCGGCTTCCGGCACTGGCAACAATAGAGACTGTCGAGACAAAAGACAGGGCCAAATGCAAACGCGTTGGCGTCCCAGTTTTGCACTCCTAGTCCTATGGCGGGGATCCACAAAGTGGTGCCTGTGGGCGTGTCCACTGACACCTTTTCTGGAACACGCCAAATGTTTTTGGGGAGTGGGCGGGGCCAGGTTAGGGCTTTTGCCCAGCAAGGCATCAGGCTGACTATTGGGGATCCCTATCGGCTGTGCACATTTTTCAAAATTATTTATTTTACTTCTATACCGCCCTCCCCCCAATGGGGCTCAGGGCAGTTTACAACCGTTTATAAACACAATTCAATAAATGCAAATCTCTCTCTCTCTCTCTCTCTATTTATTTATTCTTTGGATTTGTATCCCGCCCTCCCCAAAGGCTCAGGGCGGCTAACAAGGGCATAAAATGCCAGATTATAACAATAAAACAATATAAAATACAATAATACAGAGTACTACAGTTAATTAAAATTAGTAAGAATAAAATCAGTGCTCCATACTCACTCTGAATCATACAACCAAGGTGGCATTCTAAAGATCTTATAACTGAACAACAACAGCAATATATGTCCCCACAACCCTGTCATCCGCTAGGGACGACCTGCACCCCCGATGATACACACACACACACACATTAGGAATGCCCGTTGTGGAAATAAATACGAGCTCCAGAAGGAGGCTCCAGGAGAGTACAAGGCCTTGGGCACTCAGCATCAATATGCTGTGGCGACCTCAGCAGGGTATAATGACACTGAGTCCATCATTTTCTCCAGAGGAACAGATCTCTGCTACCTGAAGAGCAGTTGTAATTTTGAGTGATCTCCAGCTATCACCTGGAGATTGGCAACAATTGTTACCCAGGAGGAGATGGCTGGTTTGGAGGGTGGAGTCTATGGCATTGTGCCTGTCTGAGGTCCCAGCCCCCTCAAACCTCACTCTCTCCAGGTTCCATCCCTCAAATCTCCAGGAATTTCCCACCTGGATTTGGCAACCCTATCTCCATCCCAGCCAATCATCAACCTAGCTTTATTTCCCTCTCACTCTTCAGCTTCCCCCACACACCTGCAGTCTCTACCATGCTCTGAAACCCTGACTGCCACGTCACATTGGCTGTCATGGGGGGCAGCTCAGCAGGATATAAGGGCACAGAGTACCCCATTTTCTCCAGGGGAACTGATCTCTGCCATCTGGAGAGCAGTTGTAATTCTGAGTGATCTCCAGCCCTCACCTGGAGATTGGCAACAATGGTTTCACAGGAGGAAAAGTAGTCTTTCTCTGCAATGGGGACCAAAGCAGCTTACATCATTCTCCTCTCCCCCTTTTGACTTGCACAACAACCCTGTGAGGTAGGTTAGGCTGAAGGTCTGTGACTGGTCCAAAATCACCCACTCAGAGTCTACAGCAAGAACTTGGGTCTAGCAGACCCTGCTCTGAAGCACTATGCCTAGGGTAGCCAACCTCCAGGTGGAGCCTGAAGATCACCAAGTATCACAACTGAACTCCAGACAACAGATCTCTCCCACCTGGAGAAAATAACTGCTTTGGAAGGTTGGCTCTATGGCATTGTTCAGCTGAGGCCTCTCCCCTCCCCAAACCCTGGCTTCCATAGACTCTACCATAAAATCTCCAGGAATCTCCCTACCTGGAGCTGACAACCCTAGTCAGGACTGTCCCCAATGAGTTTTCTCCCAAAGGCCAAAACAGGTGTGGAAAGGGCCTTTTACTGACAGAACCAAGCTTGGTTGCCTAGCAACAGGCAATGAGGGGAAAGTAGGGTTGACAGCTCTGAGTAGGGAAATACTTGGAGATTTGGGGGGTGGATCCTGTGGAAGGCAGCGTTGGGGGGGGCGGAAAGATTCAGAAAAAAAAATTTAGCAGGAATTTCCCAACCTGGAGCAGGCAATCCTAGTCAGGGCTGGTCCCAATGAATTCCTCACAAAGGCCTGTCTTTTTACTGACAGAACCAAGCTTGGTTGCCTACCAACAGCCACTGAGGAAAAAGTTAGTCCCACAGAGGAGCCAAGCGGGAGAAGTGTCTTCATCAAGAGAGACAGCCGTTTGCCAGTTATTCTGACAGGGAATAGTGACTGAAGTGGGAGTGGGCGGGGAAGAGGAGCCGACCCAGCACCTGGCCGATGGCACGCGAATATTCTTGAAGCTTCTGAGTGACACGTCATGGAACCAACTGATTTAGGAGCATGTGGAATGTTCAGAAAGTGTCACCCCACTACTCAATTATATATAAGGAAATATATAGATATATATCTACAGCCACTGCCATCGCAACACAAGGATCTGCTCTCTGTTACTGAAGTGAAGCCGTGGCAGCCATTTTGTGGCACCTGTTTTCTCGCTGCGCCCACCATGCCGTGTCAGAATTCCAAATCTGCCCCTACCCACAAGCTTAATTTGGGCAGGAATGTAAGATACACACTAGATGTTAACACTGCATACAAAATTTCTATGAGGTTATTCATGTTTTATGATAAAATAGATAAGATCAATGGGATAAAAACGATAGCAGATTATGAGAAAATGGTAGAATAAATCGAGTAGCTTGTTAGAGCAGTTCTTTCAGCTACCCTGTATCTTCTTTTTATATACACGGTGTATTTTAATCAAGGATTGTCCTTAATATCAGCAAAGTTGCCGTCTGTATTGTGCTTTTGTAATCATACTTTTTATTCCTTTTCCCATACTGCTTTTCTTTATCCTGTATTCCCTTTAAAGGTTAACATAATTTTTTTAAAGATGCACACTAGGAAAATTGATGGGAGGGGGAAAATATATATCTATATATCTAATAGCCAAGGTGCCCCTCGCATGTGGATATCTAAATCCGCACATCGGGGGCAGGGAGATTTTCCTGCATATTTGGGGCAATCCCCAGATGTGCAGAAAAATCTAAAAAGTTGAAAAACGTATACGGGGGATATTTAAATCATCCCCAAAGTACAAGAGCGTTCCCTGCGCATGTGCAGAGAACGCCCCGGCAACTGTCCCACTGCCGCCGCTGAGGCAGAAGGGGGTGGGAGAAGGCTTGGCGGGCCGGCAGCTGTGAGCTGCTCAGGCCTCGCTGCTGCCACTGCCGGGGCAGGAGGGGAAAAAGAGAAGACCTGGCAGACCAAACTCAGGCCTCGCCGGGGAGGGAGAAGGCCTGGCGGCTGGGAGCTGCGTGGGCCTCGCTGCTGCTGCTGCTGGGGGGGGGAGAGAAGGCTTGGCGGGTGCCGGGGGAGGAGGGAGAAGGCTTGGTGGGTCCAGCAGCTGGGAGATGTGCGGGCCTCGCCGTTGGTGCCAGGGGGGCAAGGGAGAAGACTCACCTACGGTTGCTTCCTCCTCCACCACGTGGAGCTCCCCCCCGCGTGAGTATCGCGGGTCCCTCTTCTTGTATATATATATATACACACACACACACACATGCATGCAGCTGCTGCCACCACAGCACAAGGATCTGCCCTCTGTTACTGAAGTGAAGCTGTGGCAGCCATTTTGTGGCTGCCTCCCATTCCTGCAGCAGCCATTTTGTGGCACCCATTTTGTTGCTGTGCCCACCATGCTGTGTCAGAATTCCAAATATAAGTAATATAGAGAAGACCTCCCAGTTGATACAAGATCAGAGTTATAGAAACTACCAGGGAAACGTTTTGTATATAATGCAGTCGATACTCTATTGAAATGTTATACAAAGTGTAAATTAATTTTTAAAGTGCTTAATTCATAAATTTATAAAGCGCCACCTATTAATTCAGACATAAGAATCTCAATCTTATAAACCGATCACCACACATTAAGAGAATCACAACACATCAATCAATTAACAAAGCGTCCGGCTTGATTCTTCGTTTCGCTCCTAAACTGCCTCAGAAGTAAATTCTCTTATCATTTTGCATTTAGGTGAGTGTCCTCTCTTTTATTTTCCAAGGGTTTTTTTTTCCTGCTTATCAAAGCTTATGTTCCAAATAGGAAACAACTTTCATATCAGGCTCCAGTCCAGTCTGCTGCATGCTATGAAATGCTAGAATGCCTTAACATTTTAGTGAGATGTACAGCTAGACATACAGAAAACATAGCTGGAGCACACACTAAAATGTTAATAGGTGGCATTTTATAAATTTATGAATTACGCACTTTAAAAATTAATTTACACTTTGTATAAAATTTCAATACAGGATCTCCCACTAATCTGGGAGAACCGGGTTTGAGCGCCCACTCCTCCACTTGCACCTGCTGATGTGACCCTGGGTCAGTCACAAGCTCTGACACAGCTGTCCTTGAAGAAGAGCCCTTTGGGTCAGAGCTCTCTCAGCCCCACCCACCTCACAGGGTGTCTGTTGTGGGGAGGGGAAGGAGTTTGTAAGCTGCTCTGAGACTCCAAGTGAAGGGCGGGGTATGAATCCAATCTCTTCTTCATCTTCTATAACTCAGAATTCCAAATATGCCCCTGCCCACAAGCTCAAAAAGGTTTGTACGGATCAAGCCCTTGAGATCTTATCGAATCTTACAGAGAGAGGAAAAGGAAGAGGAGGAGGAAGAAGAGGAAGAGGAAGGAGAAGGGGAGATTGGATGTATACCCCGCCCTTCACTTGGAGTCTCAGAGCGGATTACAATCTCCTTTCCCTTCCCCTCCCCACAACAGACACCCTGTGA